>NW_008631808.1:993-12027 GCF_000691845.1 Merops nubicus
CCAGCGTCTGGGCGGCGTAGCGGGGGCCGGGGGCCGGCGCCACGCAGTAGTACTCGGCGCTCGACTGGCTGGTGTAGGAGGAGCCGTCGTCCAGGATCTCGGTGCTGCTGCTCCGCTGGGCCCTGCAGAGGGCGAAGGCTGCCTGCTCGGCGGGGCTCCCCGACAGCAGCTGCGTTTGGGATTCCAGGCTGCCGCTGCGCTGCCGGCAGTGGTGTGGGGAAACATCTGGCCTGAAACAACACAGATGTTGGCTGAAGCAGTCACACGAGCGCTCACATGCGCAGGCAAGCCGGGCACGCTGCCTCCCCAGCCAAAGCACAGTAAACCCTGGCTTGTCTTTCCACACAGTCTCTGCATGGCAGGAAATTCAGCCTGGCTGAAGTTTAGATCTGCTGCAGCGGTAGGGGAGATCTCATAAAAGCCCATCATGGTGAGCAAGGTTAATCTGTGGCAGGGATACCTGCAGCAAAGCTCACAAACTCCCATTTTGTAATGATTTACACTCTCAGTTTTTAAGCAGATGAGTGCTACACAAGTAACTGAGCTAAGAGCAGAATATAGGAAGATGGGATTCCTGTGGCTCTGGCTCTCAAGGCAGCACTACCCCTACCCACTAAGCGATAAGCTCTTGATAACATTACAAGATCTATTGCATCTCTTTTTGCCTAGCATGGATTCTCAGCTCTCTAATACAGGTGAGCTCACGTTGCAGCTCTCTTCCCACAGTAAGGGCACTAACTGGGATCTCTCTCTTCTATCTGGTCACTTAGCTTTTCAGGAGGCTCACAGGAACATAACCCAGAGCAGACCCATGTCAGCTTGTGAACAACTTCTTGTGGGGAGACCACTCACTGATGGACCATACAACCTCATCAGCCTCACTCCATCAGAAAACAGGAAATGTAAAAATAAATCCTGGCTATCTCATGAGTATTCCACTGAAACTTTCTGAACCAGCATCACTTCTTAAAACACCCTACAGATGCCTATCTGGAGACAACCCTTCTCCTATAGTCTTCCATGATCAGACAGGCAATATTTGTGTGCCAGCTTCCAGGTCACTCCTAATATTACAGATGCTCATTTCTGTGTGCTGCTGTTTTTCCTGACAGCTTTGTGCCCACCTAAAAGCTCTAACTTGTACATCACAAAGCTGGTACAGGGCTGTGCCAGAAGATGGTGGCTGATATTAACCTGATGCCTCCAAAAGGGCATTTTGAGAGCCTGACCTTGCCGTAGACGGCAAAGGAGCCTTTAGCCTCTTAACACCATTCCCTTTTATTCTTCTGCTGACCAAGGTGGCCCTCCCACTGAAACAAAGGCTGCTTACTGCAAGTGGCTGCTGCTGTAGGCGTTGCGCGTGAGCACGGGGGTGGTGGGCATGCTCCTGCCCCCGTGGGGCTGGGCTGGCCGCTCCAGGGTCCGGTACGGACTGCTGTGAGTTGAAAGAGGGTCCCTGGGATGGAGGAGACAATTCCAGTTAGGTCAAATGCCATACAAGTTGCAGCATAAAGAATATGTGCACCCTAAGCCTTGAAGAAACAAAAAGGGTAAAAAAACAGTTCAAGGGCATAACTGGATGTGCTTCCCCATATAAAGAACAGAACTGTTTTAACAGAAAGAACAATTCAACCCTTTCTTGTGGCTCAAAGGAGGTCCTCATAGGATGGCTGGTAGAAAAGCTGCTACCAAAGGACAGGAGTATGAAGCAGAAGAGACAGAGCAGGTAACAGAGAAGCAAAGGAACTGGGTTTTAAAACAAAGCACACTACAGCTCAACAGTTACATACGGCTGTAACTCTGCTTCTGAACTCCATGGAGAAGACTGTTCTGCTTATCTTGAGGGCCACGTGAGGAAAATGCAAAGACATGACACTGTCCAAAACTTTAGAACATTTTTAAGTATGCGTTCAACAGCCTGCTCACACCAGATAGAGTCCAAGAAATATCAAGGTCAGAGGGAAACTTTAAACTGAGAACAACTACCACCAGACCAGACCCATACAACAATCAACAACCATCAGCAGAGCTACTGCTATCGATGGAACATGGAACTGTTCTTCTAGCTCAGAAAGTGCCCAAATCCCACCAACACACACAGGAACCCCAGCCAGTCACTGCAGCTGGCACTACTGATGGTAGCTGCTTGAATCCCAGTAACTCTGCTCTTACATGGAGACTTAGACAAATTCCAGATGCTTCAACCACGACAACTACTCAAACACACTTAATCACTTCTGTTACTAGACAGGAGATTTAGCTCCCATCACCAAATCCTGTAATTGCAGAGGAGTGTGGATGCAGGAGGCTCCACTGGGGTGTCTGTAGTAACAGGAGTCTTGGCAGCAGCAAGACAGATCTCATGCCAGCAAGGTGGAGAACACAGCACCAGCAAGACGTGCCCTACCTGGAGTGTCTGGTTTCCAAGAGCTGATCATTTATGGATGACTTTCTGAGATGAATTCTCTCCACCCCGAGGGACTTTGGTGGAGGAAGCCTTGGAGAAAGCTGTGCAGAGCTGGGTCTCTGTGCTGGCACAGGAAGCGATTCACTGGCTGTCGGAAAGGAACAGGTCTCTTGTTAGCAAAATCCTTGATATTTTTGCCCTGTATGCAAATCTGTGGCCCCTAGGCAGAAACACTTTGGGCAACAGAGACAAAAACAGAAGCTGTGCCTCTAGAAGGGCTGTCCTGCCCACACTGAGCTCTCCTCCACATGGACAGGACACCATGGAGGCTCATACAGACCTCACCAGCACCGACTCCTACTGAGACTACACACAGGCTGGGGCTGGGCCAGGTCACAAAGTGGAACTTCCCTGGGAAAACATCTGTTTGCAGCATGATCCCTCCCAAGCTCAGCCTCCCCAAAGGCCAGTTCTTCTCCCCCACCTTCCAGCTCTTTAGTTAAAAACGACATTTTAAGGATTACTTTTGAAATACAACCTAAAAGGGACTGACTTCAAAAGTGACTGAATGAGCAAACACAACTGAGGGACCATTCTGCTGAAGGCAACTGGGAAGATGCTGGTTTGAGCCTTGTTCTCACTTTGCTTAGGGCACAACCCAGGTCCCCTAAGAGCCAACAGGAAACACCAACAAATGCACAGAAATGCAGGGTGAGCATCACAGAACATGTGGTGCCACTGTGTATGAAAGACAATGAGGTGCTGGGGTGGATACAGAGAAGGGCAATGAAGCTGATGAGAGCTCTGGGGAAAATGTCCTGTGAGGAACAGCTGAGGAAACCAGGATTGTTTAGTCTGGAGAAGAGGAAGCTGAGGTTTAAACCTGAAAGGAGGGTGTAGTGATGTGGGTGTTGCTCTCTTCTCCCAGGTAGTGAGAGGACAAGAGGAAATGGGCTTAAGTGGCACCAGGGGAGATTTAGATTGGATATTAGGAAGAATTTCTTTCCTGAAAGAGGATGAGGCATTGGAACAAGCTGTCCAGTGAGGTGGAGGAGTCACCATCCCTGGAGGTTTCAAAAAACATGTAGACATGGCACTTCAGAATGTGGTTTAGTGGTTACAGTAGTGTTAGGTTGATGGCTGGGCTTGATGACCTTAGAAGTCTTTTCCAGACTTAATGATTCTATGTTCACAAGCCAAAGCCTTGGCTCTACTTCTACAAGCAAGAATCAGGTGTAACTCCATTTTAAAGTACCAAATTTGTTCTACAAGTCTAGAACTGGAACACAGTAAGATCAGAATCAGGCCCCAACTGAAAAGGGAGTAACAATTTAGATAATGTTTGTCCCCAGATGATGATTATCCAGTTTAAGGGAGAGGCAAGCCAAGTCCTTTCCACCTTGTGGAACAGGGCGTGAGCGTGTGTGCCTGGGTGTGTGTGTGAAATGAGTAAGCTGAGCAAACACCATACCCATGCAAGATGCAAGCTCACTAGGGAACAAACGTAAACACATCATTAGTAACTGTGACTATTCTACTTTTTTACAAGTTTTATAGCAGCTGTGAGGACAGAAGGGCTAGGCAAATCCTGCCAGCTTGTAAATCCTGCAGCTGCTCATCCACCTCTGGCCCAGGTCCTTGGGATGAAGTATCTGACATCCCCAGTGCCCTCATTTTGCAGGCTGGTCACGTTAAAACAAACACCCTGTCTCAAGACAGCTCAGAGAGCAGAACCTTCAATAACTAACCCATTATGAGGAAAGACATTCCTGACTAAGCTCTTTTTTCCTCTGCTATGAAGTGATTTGTCATCAAAAGCCAGCAAAACAGTAGGCTAAAGGACATTAAGTCAGAGGAATGTCTCTGAATACACACACTTCACAGGAAGCAAAGGGTGAGCAACTTACCATCGTCATAGGTGGTTGTATCGGACAGGGAGCTGCTCTCAGATGGAATTATATCATCTGTGAATGAAAAGAAGCACTTTAAGTATAGGAGAGCCAACAGCAATTTCCAAATATCTCACACAGTTTATTTTCTACAGCTTCAGAGCCAGCTGCTACCTGTAGCATTGCAATCTGTAAGGTCCAGCCCTCAAGAGCCTGAAGACAGTCCTGCTCTGGAGTGTATCGTGACCCAGCTGTGTTCACCACCATGCAGCACACTACCCATGTAATTACCAAAGGGTTTCTCTCCAGCTGCAGCAGGAAGGCATTTTCCACCCAGCTCCCAACAGATCTCACAGGGTGTTTTGGTGCTTCAGTAGGAGTCAGAAGCCTACACAGACATGCAAATCTTGGCTGCCAGCACCTAATCTCCTCTAGGTGGAAATCCACCAGGTAGGTATGGAAAAGCCTTTTGAAATCTGGCATTCACTTTCGACTGTTTCATCAGCATACAGATTGTTTCAATTAAATTAATATCAGTCCAGAATAATTCCCCTGATTTCAGTCAAGTTACTGCCAATTCCACCAACACAAAGAGCAGTTAACTGTCATATGAATGTTGCATTTTTTTCCCCTGTTTCTTTCACATTTGGTTATTTATTCCAAGTGCTTTGCTGTACCCTCCTGTCCTCTCACCTTGGTGTTACAATCCCTTGCTCTGAAATAGCCTGTCCACACTAAGCTTGAGAACAGACCAACAGCAGAAAAAATTAGGGTGGTGATAAAGAGCAGCACAGAAGGTAATCAACCCACAGAAAAAAAAACTGTTCCTAGTCCATATCTAGCAAGACAGTGCTGCTGGGGTAAAAAGTCTACATGAACCTCCATGTAGAGAGGGAGAGGAAATAAAAGACGGCGGCAGCCACTTTGTTTATGAGACCTGTCACCTCCATCACTCATTACAAGCAAGGTATGTTACTCCTTTGCCATCATGATTTGCTGTGAGGAGAGGTGGGGTTTTAAGAATTTGGAAAACAGAATAGCTTTTCAAGACAGCAAAACATGGCAGACCTCTGAGACACACAGCCTAGTCCCTTCTGGCTGTGTCCATCTTCTCAGGCAGCAAACAAGGATGCCAGGAACCTGATGTTGCAAAATGATGGGCTAAATGTATAAGGACCAACTCCTAAGTTGCTTGTTTGCACAACTGGACAAAAAAACCTGCCTGCAATAAGCAGCAATGACTGTGGACAGATGCTGTCTCATGGGGCTCTCACTGCTCATGGGCCTTCAACAGCTTCCTGGTCATTGCTACATGTCACATGTCCCAGGTAATGCAGGAACTCCCACAATTAGTGTCCAGATTGGTGAGCAATAGACTGGAAAAAAAAGACCTTTTCTTCATCTCTGTCCATCAGGAGCTAGCTGAGTCAAATCAAATAGCAATCATCAGCCTTTCAGAGTGGACAGTTTGTGATGATGGAGAGCCCAGTGCTGCTGTGCTCTGTGCTGGGTAGGAATCCAAACCAGACTCTCAGTGGGAATGGGACAGGGCAAAAGTTTCCCCAGCAGAAACCTGGCACTGCACAGGACAAGTGTCTCCTCCAGGGAGAATGTGTTGGTAAGAGGTGTCATCTCAAGGGTAAGAGGCTATCAACATAAACAGCAGAAAAATCCTGCCTTTTCTTTCCCACCTTGTAGTTCCCAAAAAGAAAAAAAGCCCACTGACCCCACAAAACAGCATTTCCCCTGGGACAAAGTGGGAAAAAGAGACCAATTAAACATTAAAAATTACCCATATACCTCTTCCATGGAGGGGAGTATTAAAACATGTCCTATAACTGTTCATCACTGTATAATCTATAAGACCTGGCAATACCTGAGTTTTTGCTACTCCCAAACTCCTTCAGTGGGTTGGACACTAGAAGGTTTCCAGGCTTCATCCTATGAAGCAGCAAGAATCCCACCTCCCTTGGAAAAAACACACTTTTGAGAGGGAAGGGCCATGGGTATCTGCTCATCACTGGCAAATGGATTTAGTCAAAAATCTGTTTGCCACTATTAGCATTCATAAACTCCTGAACATTGCTTGTGTCTTCCTGGAAATCAGTAATTTTTAATCAAGGAACAAAACCTCTGATCCTGATTCCCTCAACCCTGCAGAAAAACTCACGGGCTCTATTTCTGCTAGGACTGAAGCACTGCAGAAGGGAAGGAAGGGAAGTCTTGCATGTGGCAGCTCAGACACACAACAGCACCCAGGAGCCCAGGAACTCATCCAGCACACCAGTTTCAGCTGAGATGCACCTTTCTAAAGCAGCACCCTCAAACTCTACCTGGTGCTGGAGCATGTCTCCACTTGCTCCTAAAACTGCAGCTTATTCTGCCCTCAGCCTCCAAGCAGTGCACTCACCGTATCAGATGCAGCAATTGCATCTCTTTATTCTTACTTAACTGTCAGAGAAGATAAAAATCATACAGAGCAGATGTAAACAAAACTACTTCTCCCCCTGTTTTCATTAGAATATGGGTAATCCTCTTGTTTACCTGGTAGAGTAAGAGTCGATTTCTGGGTTGGTTTTTTGCCACACTTGATTCTATATTCATTTATAGAATTTTCTATCTCTTGCAGTTTTTTTATGGCATCAGCATACTCTTGCTTTCTTTTCTTCTTCACATTTTTGCAGAGGTCTGGCTCACTGGCAAGTTTCTTTGCAGCTTCCACCAGCTTTTGCTGTATGATAAAGTTGCTCTCCAAATCCTGCAAAGCGGGATCCTGCAATTTTGTGAGATGAATTATTTGCTGGTGTTCTGGGTTGAAATTATCAATGCAGGTTATTGAATAGAGGAAATGCTTTTGTGGTAATGAAGTAACATCCTGAGCATGTAATAGAAATAAAGTTTATACACAAAACAATTTCAGCACATGAAACTCTTAGATCTCATTTGTATGACCAGTGTAAGATTTCATGACCTCTTAAGACAGACCTAAAATTCTCAAAACTGGGTGATATAAGATAGACAGCTAAATTCAGGTATAGACACCTAAACCTCCTGCTCAGAATCCAAGCCTGAAAATGTCTGTTCAAAACTCTCTCTACTTTGGAGAAAATAAAAATGGAAATTGCTACCACCATACCTACGTCACAGGGAGCTGGAGACTTTAATTAGTCGTTTGCAAACAACTTTGAGATGCTCAGATGAAAGGTACTGCAGCAGTGCTGAGTGCTAAGCAACACACTATTAAATCTGGTCAGTAGGATTTTGCTTCAATAGCCTACATAAAATAAATTCAGTTTGCTGCAGACATGGATTACACCAGTCCTGCAGCCAGAGCAGCAAGCTTGTGGTGAAAGGCAGATGCAGTGCAGGATGACAGAGCTTGTTAACAACTCTCACAAGGAATGAGGGGGAATGGTATGTGTCCAGAAACTGCAGATATCTGAATTACCCTATCTCCTAAGTCAGTCTCTGCCAGCAAAGTTCACCTCATCTTCTTGAGCAATATAAAGAGCTTTTATTTAGGTGGAACTTGCTTTAAGCCAGAGATAAACCTCCTCCTGCTGTCACCTGTCACAACTGTGCTCATGGGCAGGTGATTCTGCAAGGAGAACAGAGCACACCCCTGCTGCGTTCAGGGTTCAACACAACCTCAACACAACACCAAAATCAACACTTGAGCAAAGCCCAGAGTTGCCAGACAGAATTTGAACCTCCTCTTCCCTAATTAGCAGCAATGTCCATTAAAATTCAAGCAGCATAACCAAATCAGGGGTTGAGGTCAGGGGAGCCTAAAGCCTATGGAACAGCCAATTTCCTGGTCATTTCAAAGGCAGGTGGTGCCCAGCTGAATTTCCCAGCTGCCTCCTCTTCAACAGTCAGGGAAGAGCTGGATTATTACAAGTGGCTTTGGTCACTGGTCTGGCCACCCCACCTCTGCTGTGAAAACAAAGTGCAGTGCTCACCTCTTCGCTGGGGAGCAGGTTGTCATCCAGCTTGAACGCCGTGCCGACACGTCTCCTGACCTGGGGAGGCTCCTCTCCAGCACTGAGAGGATACTCCTTGGGCATCTTGCCTGTCAGCTCCTGGGGAACAGAGAAGGTTCCATTTGAAGGTCCAGAGGCAGAGAAGGGCTCTCCCCCACCCTGACCCCAGTGGAAGGTGCAGTTCTCACCGCTTCTCGCAGGCAGATTTTCTTCAGCTCCTCAACTTTCTGAAGCAGTTTTTCCTGAAGGAGCTTCTCTTTCTTCTTTAGCTCCATAATTTTCTCTTTCTTTTGTTCTTCACTTACTTCTGAATCCTGAGAGCCTAAAAAGTACACTCTCTATATCAGACTTGCAGATAAAAGCAATTTTTTCCTAGTGAATTAAGCCAAGATCTCCCCAAAGCAGCCCAGCCCAGCAAAACAACACACGAAGTACAACACCCAGCTCTCCTGCCATCTAGCAAGCAGACTTTTAGGAAATCCACACTTTTTCAAACCCCCAATGTATATACTTGCATGGGAACTCACCCAAAATGTAAGTCAGTGTATTAGTGGTATCTACAGCATACTTGATACTCTGGCTTTGACTTTGCTTTCTGGATACCAAGGTTCCTTGCTTGGGCTTCACCTCAAGGCACTTACAGGTGGCAGCCAGGGTTCTACCTTCCCCCTTTTCCCCTCCTCCACATTCAAGGGAGAGGTCTAAAGTCCACTCTCAAGCTATGCTTTATTTGGAAGCATTTTTCCTCTCTGTTCATTTTTGAGGAAGTTCAGGGGAATTCAACTCCTCGAACAAGTGCCTAAAGTTACCCTGGATCACATTTCCCTTGGACTTAGATGACACAGTCATTCAAGGGCTGACTGGTAAACTGATATCACATTATTCATGGACTAAGAGTATGTGGGTGCTTATCCATCTAGCATATTTTTATTTCTTTAGTTACAGGGGGGAAACACCAGGTTATACCATTGATGTTACTGCCTCAGACACAACTAATACAACCCTTTGCATATGTCACTGTATATATATGGTCAGCTACCCTCGTTTTCCCTTTTAACATCCACAAGCCCCCCTGTACTTCTTTACCTTCTATTTCTATCAAGTATTACCTGATGAGATCAAACTGCCATTGCTGGCCATAATAAGCTGGTTCTTCCCTTCCAAAGTCACTAGTTTGGAAACTTTTGGTGTTCCCATCTCTGTCAGATCCATGGCGATATCATCCAAACTTCTGGCTGAAGGAATTTTTGCCTGAAGGAGTTTAGAGGGGAAAAAAAAAAGAAATCCAGCCTCATAGAGTTACCTCTAATTAACTTCAGAACACAGGGTCACAGAAGATGACATTTCACACCTCATCTCCCACAAAATTAAGGGCTAAAGCAAGAGCATCAAGGTACACAAGGCTGCACTGGCATTCCTCTCCCCTGAAGCCCAAATAATTTCTCAGCTGAAAATCTCTTTGCTGTTTGCACCCTGTTCAAAACGAACATGAGGAGGAGACAAAAGAAAAAGCAGATTAAACACTGAGATGTGGGAATTCTCTCTTCTGTGATTACACTTCCATAGCCCTTAATTGCAGGCAGGCTAAAATGGATCAAATAACAATACTGTCACTAGCACACTGCTCAAAAAGCTGACAAAAATGATATGTAGTTTTTCTCTGGAGAGTAATTCATCCACAGAAAAACACACACTGAAGGATATTACAGGAAAGGTGCTGAAACTTATGCCCACAGTAAAATGCCTCACAACTTACTTTGCTTTGCTTTCTGTCCAAGTAAAACTGGTGTTGACTGATTGCCATCACCCAGATGGACTTGATCAGGGAAGTGTTTGCATACCAGGTTTGCACTACCAGCCCACTCTGACCAAAGGTCCTTCTTGACACTGAAATTCTGAGGAGATGAAAAGAAATGCAATTTCAAGACATGTCTTTGAGGTTCAGTCTCAAACACCTCCCTCCTTACCAGGCACGGCTCAGTCTTTTTTTTTTTTGGAGATGAGAAAAATTGGATTTCCTTCTCCCCAGCACTCAGTGCTGCTGCCTTCCCTCCCTCCTACCTTTCCCTTAATTTTACAAAGTTAATGTTGATATCTCTCCTGGCTGAGCTTTGCAACAGAGTAGTAGCAACTGTAGTAGCCTGTTAATTCAGCAGCACAGTTGTGCCACCAAAAGTAATAATTGGGTACCCTGTTAAACCTAGGTAGGGCAAGGAGACTGCCATGGCATCCTGAAAGGAGTGCCCAGGCAGGATGAGGGATCTGGGTGGATCAGCAGAGCATCTCAGTGCTCCTCCTGGCCCAGCTGAGAGGCACAGCAGTCCTCTGCCAGAGGTAGAAAGGATGGCAGCAGAAGCAGAAAGGAAGGTGAAGCTGGAAATTCACCCTGGGTAAAGGATCTTTCTTTTTGGGGGGGATCTTGAAGGGAAAGCACAAGAAATCAGCCTGTGGATGAGCTCCCACCGCGCCAGCAGCGCTCCTTCATATCCCTGAAGGCTCAAGCTCAGAGCAGGAAGCATCAGTGCCAAGGCAGAGGAGGGCAGAAAGTCAGCAAGGAAGCCGTGTCTGGGTCCTGCCAGCTGCATTCCCAGGCTCCTGCTGCACAGGCACGTTACAGCAGCCTCTTGGGAAGGGCTTTGTAAAGCGAGCTAAGTTGGCCATGACAAACAGTCCTCCCTCTACTCTTAAGAATTCCCTTGGTGGACACCATAGGCAGTGTCAGAGAACACCCAGAGCTGTAATACATCAACAGTTG
>NW_008631809.1:0-18657 GCF_000691845.1 Merops nubicus
AAATTTTTATAAATAAAATATAATTTAATATAAATTAAATACAAAATCCTGATATGGGGCAGGGAAGGACAACATATCACCTTCCTGTGATATTCCATACAAAAAGAGCAGTCAAATCTGTTTCAGACATATTTATTTTATAGGGAAAACAGTAGCTGCTGCAATAACAACAAAATGAAATAGCAATGATTGTAAGGTTTCTGTGAGCTCACAGTGTTGTGCTCCGCATAGCTAGCAAGTTGTATCACTGCAAAAAGACTTAGTCACTTCCATTTAAAATAAACAAGCCAGCACAGCTAGAGGGTATATGTACACCAAGATTTTCAGCTGTGAAAGACAAGAAACTTTCAAACTAATGGCCTGCGTTTCAGATGTGAACAGAAGACACAGCCATTACTTAGCTGCACAATTTCTTTATTACTTCTCCCAAGCATGTTCACTGATACTGTATATGCAGCAAAACAAAAAGCAGTACTTCATTCTCCTTTTCCTGTTCTGACAGGTACTGTTTAGGAATTCCCTGTTGGATATCTCCATTTCTTGATATATCCAACTTTCAGATATCTGACTTTCTCAGGATTTAGATTGGAAAACTTTCTGCCTGCTAACATACGGCCCCAGGTCTAGTGCATCCCTCCAATGAATCAGTAAGGATGGATAATGAAGTGCTCTCACTGCATGTGCAAGAATAGAGCAAAGCTCTCTAGTTGCCAGTAAATCAAAGATGAAACTAGTTTGAAGCAGGACACAGGGTTGCATAGCACTGCTCTTCTTGGAAGCTGGTCAGAAAAAAGATCTGATAAATGAGAAAAGAAAATACAGGAGGTGTTATGATGTGCCAAAATAGAAATAGAGAGGGAAAAAGAGACTTACAGAAGAGTTCAAAAGTATCTTTCCCTTTACGCTCTCCTCTAGATAGGCGTCCCAAGTATTTCTCAGATTTGCAGGGTGGGAGGCACGGGAGGGAAAGACTGTTCTTTCCTAAGTTGTTTGTAGTTATTAAATAACGAGAATGTAACATACAAAAACTTAGAAAATTATACAGCATGAAATACAAATTTATATTTCAAACATCCATCTTTATTAAATGCTGCCAAACTCTTATGCCTAAATAGGGAAGAATAGAGGAATTGTTAAATTGCTGCAGTGCAGATGGAAAATCTAAATCATGTTACAATGAGGGTGGTGAAACAATGGAACAGGTGGTCCAGAGGGGCTGGTTCTCTACTGGAACCGTCCCCAGAAATATTTAAGGGGCCCTGAACAACCTGCCTAGCTGAACATGTCCCTGCTCGTTGCAGAGGAATTGGACTAGATGATCTTTGAGGGTCCTTTCAGCCTAAACCATTTTATGATTCTGTGAGTCTTTATGAAAACTCGATCACAAAGATACTCTCCACAAGGATGACCTGGACTGCTTTCTAGGCTCATACATTTATTTTGTAAGCAGTGTTATGGAGGTTCACTTCTCAAATTATCAAACAGATCATATTGCTACTGTTTATAGTGTGAGGGGATACTCAGCACAGTCTAATTACTAGCACTGACTTTTCTCCAGGCTGTCTCCAGAAACAAGCTAGCTTCTTCAGTCTTTCATTTCATGAACTTTGAAATTTGTCCTGCAGTGAGACTGCTGCAGTAACCAGCATTAAAGAGCAGCTCCAGTGACCATTCTCTGAGGTCACTGACTATCTTCTACATGGGGAGAAGGAAAGAGAAAGAAGCAGCTGAGAAACTCAGGTTGCAGAAAGTTTGTCAGCCACAATTACCATTGTATTCATTTGTTAAACCATTGGGAGTCTAATTACACTAGGACAACTAACTTTGCTCATTAGCCCTCAATTAAATTAATCTGAAATTCAAGATAGTAATGTTGTTGTAGTACAGCCATATTAGAAGGAAATATAATCTCTCCTGATTGCTTTCTTCTGACAGAATAAAGTTTCTTCACATGGAATTAAGAGACAGGCATCTTTATTAGGAGGACAATGAAATTTTACAAACAAAAGATTGGATATTTTTAATTACTCTCATCATAAACAGACTTGAAGACAAGGTGGAAGTCTTTGTGTTTTCAAAATAAGAATTTCCTGGTAAATGTCTCCTTAATGTTATTATAACATTAATATAAGTGAATATTTCCCTTGACTGACAACAGAAAACTTATTTAAGAGTACCTATCCTATAATCAAAGCCTACATTTCACTAGCCTTATGTTATTGTCTTCAGGAAACCCATTCTTTTTTACATCACAAAACTGGGGCAGAAAGAGGCACACTTTCAAAAAAGGTCTTGCTATCTCTTAACTATATTAGAGAGATGTTGGTCTAAGCTGTTCTTAAAGACCTTCAGCAACAGAGATTTGACAGTACCTGTCACAGCACTGCTTGACGGAACTGTCCCTTAACTGACAAGAAATACAAGGGAGTAAAACTGTGGAATTCTGCAGGGTCTTTAGCTTGTTTTGGTAATCTGTATGATTTCATCTAAAATCATCTCCACCCCAGATGGTGTCTATGCTTAGGTCTTTATTGTGCATTTTCAAATCTTCACAATAACTAAGTCAGGAGTTAAAATTAGATGTTTTTCCAATGAATGTAGCTCCTTCTTTAGCCAGTATCTTTGTAGGAACTTTTTATCCTATGCAGAGAGCAATGTGTTGTGTAACAAGAAAACTTTAATTTGATGCCAAAATGCTAATAAACAAAAGAATCCATAAAAAAAAAGAGGGGAAAAAACAAACAAACAAACAAACAAACACACACCACTGGGTAATTAGCTACAGAGCAGGGTTCAGTTGCTTCCTACCAAAAGCAGAAAAGAAGTTGTCCTTGAAAGGCTGTGGGAGAGGAAGCAATTACCACCTCAATGAGTATTTAAGCCAGAACTCTGCTTAAAAATTAAGATTTTAAAGACTTCCCTTTTTTAATGATGAAAAGCTTTCATATAAGGTTCTGTTCCTTGTATTCAATTGAAGAACACATCCAGTCTGACGATCCAGTGAAACTACAAGGGTATCTTGCTCATGTCAGCAACCTACCAACAAAGAACAGAGAGCATAGTGATGACAGGGCACTGGAGGGAAGCCACTGTCCAATTCATCTCCACTACCAGCCACCACGTTTTGCCAAGGGAGCAGGTTTAACTTTCTCTTTTAAGAATTTTAATGGAATATTTTCATTCTATTTTACTTAAAGATATTGTCAAGATTTCATCTGAAGCAACAAATAATTTAAGTCACATGTTTCTATACTGTTTGAAAACAAGAAAAACAAAACAGGAATGGGTTTACACTCAAAATTAAAGATTTAGATGTACATTGATCTATTTATCACAAGGCAACTATTTTCTTTTTTTTTTTTAACATACATTCTCTGGGTCTGTAGGGCTTAACTGAGAATACTCTCATTTTCTTTTAAGTTATTTAGACTAAACTTACATGACTAAAAAATGACGATTGCAGCTGCCACTTAATCTAGAAAAAAAAAAAAAGAAGAGAACCAAAAGAGACAATTACTTTGGCTTATCCTTTCTTTTCTAGAATGCGCATTTTCAGTCATTTCAGAAAAAATTGCTTTGCATTTATGCACTTGAAATGCCCCATTCAACCCCATCAAACCAGGATTAGAAGAGATAGAGGTATATGTATTGCTTTATTTCACTTTTCTTCAAAAGCAGATATTCAGGATTAATTTTGCTGCACAGCAGAGAGGTTTTTATAAGTCCATAAATTCTGGGTAAAATCCAGTGAACATTCATTCTGAATACTTTGTTTCCCTTCTTTGATCTATGCATTATTTTATTTCTTCAGGAATGTACCGCTGAATACAGCATGTGCTGTGCTATAAGCTCACTTCTTGTTCTCCTATTCCAACTGTTTTTAGAGTTTGAGAGCAAAAGGAAACACCCTGTTTTGCAGGAATTTATCATATTCTCTTTCCAAATAGTTTTCTTAATTTCTGTGCCAGCCAGCTCCTTTCCCATTTAAAAAAAAAAAAAAAAAAAAAAAAAAAAAAAAAAAAAGGCAAATCAACAAGCAACAACCCAAGCAAAAACAAAACAAAACGTTTAAAATAAAACTACAAAAACCCAACAACACAGGCACACACACACACACACACAAAAAAAAAAAAACAAACAAACCCCCCCCTAAAAAACTCTCCCAAAGCAGCACTCGATTGCCTTACCTTTTAGAGTAGAAGAAAAAGTGTGCACGTTCCTGTTGGAGGATGTGTACTACAAAATTCATTAGATTAAAAATTCAGCCGCCTCAGATGCTGAGTCACAAACCAAACATCTTAAAGCAATTTACTGCATTTCACATGTAGAGATAAAACAAAAATTAGAAAACATATATAAATTACTCCTCTATTTCTGCAGAAGTTACAATCTGTCAGTAAGCATAAGTCCTTATCTTTAAGGACTGCTAATGACATAATCACCATCAAACAGAATACCTTCAGAGCTTCCCATTAGCTCTTTGGAGAAACTGCTAAATGACTTCCAGTTCAAAAGGTTGCCCTACTGATGAGTTACCAAAGTCTAAGGCTGGCCTGAAAGCACACACTCAGAAGTATATTTACATTCCGAGGCTGCTGCTTCAAAAGTCTAGATATGCAATTTGGGTTTTCATCTGTCACTGTTTTCTAACCAAAATTATGTTTTTGAATTTGGTTTTTATACAGATACAGGGGAATAAATTTGGTAAGATTCGGTTAGGGAAGTATGGTGATAGAAACTAACAAGGAAACGCTTTTCCTGGATATATTTCCATATCAAGATGGGAAAATCTGTGTTGAAAGATTGGTGTTTGTCATAAATGTTATTTACAAAATCTTCCAGAAACATGGTTTTGATGTAAAAATCATCAAACAAATAGTTCTAATGCTGCTATGGATCACTATTTTTCCAATATACTATCACAGAAAGGCTAAAAGTAGAGCAAGAACAATATTCATGTAGTCTACTGATTTAGCGAGGATTCCTGAGATATTTCCACTCTGGCCTGAATTTTAACCCCAGAACTGCACCCTAATAAATTCTAAAACATATGGAGCCAAGAATACAGCATTAAATACCCACTTAAAATCTTAAATCACTCTGCAACATGACAGGAGAGAATTAAGCTCATGATGGATGCTAAGCATTAGTCTGTTCCTGACACTACAGGAGTACATATATATATATATACATGTGTATATATATATGATAAAAGTATTTTCCGTCATCCATACTACCTGGCTATTTGTATGTTAAAAACCTCTAGGGAAGGGAGCACCAGACAGAAAGGGAGAGATCCTAGTAGGGAATTTATATTGGCTAAGGGCTGTATGCAAAGCATGAAACAAAAAAAAATCCAGATAAAAAAGAAATGTAGCAAAATGCAAAGTAGTGCTGCTGCCATAGGGAATATCACATAATTCACTAGAGAAAATGGATTACATGGCCTGACAACAGCAAGGGGATGCCAGAGACTGTTCTTATAGCAGAACTAAGCTATAATTGCTGTATTGTTATCATTTTCATTGGGAAAAAAACTTCCAGCTTTCACTCAGCCAGCTCTCACGTCACTGCTATGCAGTGTTTAGCAAGGGATTTCAGCCCACATCTTGCATTTGAAAAATATGGTGTCACTCTGTATGGACAATAGGAAACTCTTTGTCCTTCCTCATTTAAAGTACTGTCAGACATGTCAAACAAGTTTCCACGGTAGTATTTTTTATGGAGCCAGACCTGCTCTTTCTCTACATGAGAGCAGTAGCAATGTGCATGTTTCAGACCTGAACTATAATTTCATCCTTGACTGCAAAGTTATGAGACTGGCTTAGTCAAAGAAGGGGAAAAGAGAAGCCAAAAAAGTTGTGGAACTGGTGAATACACCTGTGACATAACCTAGCATGTCTGGTAGGGCATACCAACATTTTTTGTCACTCTTTCTCCAGCAATCATAGCCATGTAGGACTCTCCACCGGCTCAAAGGTAACATCTCCTTTTCAACTAGAAACTTTTTAACTTGTCACTAAGATCAGTTGCTTTTAATGACTGAAAAATCAATTGTGGTGACATACCAGCACTGTTTTCCTCCAGGGCCTCCCTCAGTAGCTAATATGTCCTTCCTTTTAAAACACATAATGAAATTAATAATTCTGATGGCAAATGATTACCCTCCTGGGGTTTCTTATTTAGTTTCCTGTGTCTTTTTAAAACATTACTAATTGACATTAATTTTCTCACTACTATCCCAGCAGTTAATTTGATGAACACATTGCAACAAGAGTGTCTACAGTAGCATTTTCTGTTTATTTTTCATAGAGTACCTATTCTATTGTCACTTAGCTTTGAGGGAGTGCCACAGAACAAAGCACTGAAATTAAGAGTGATGAAGACTGATCATGTTTATAGATAGGGTTTGTGGTCTATGTGCACCCCTACAGCAGCTGTCAGTATATCCAGCTATAGCATCTCAGTCAAATAGGTGAATTTTCCTTCCTCAATTACTCAAAAATCTTAGAATATTGTAGCACAACACTGTTACTGTATGTCAGGCATCCACCTTCTTTTAGGGAGATATATTGCCAATTAGATACCCCATCAGGAAAGACAAGGCCATCAACAGAAAAAATCAGTATAAATTGATTATCTATTTTCTTTAAATGGAAAAACAACATGGCTCGACCAGCCACGGGTACAATAGAGGAAACCATGAATCCAAACAATATAGAAGATACAAACAGTATAGCCTGACTAATAATGGGTGGAATGAACAAAGTGACAATCCTGCTCACCACAGACAATACAACAGAGAAGAGGAGAAAGGAGAATAAGGAACCTAACACCCCCCACGAAGCCATCCTATGGGAAATGCCAGTTGAGATCATGGTTAGATTGCACCTTATTTTTTGGAGATAGTCAGAGGGTCCTTCCTATGTAATAAGGAAATTCTGCCTGGTGCATCCACTAACAGATGAACTACCCCAAATATCTCCACAAGCAGGGCCTTCTTGAATCTTGTTCTTTTAAGAAGTGGGACAACTGCTGCTGATCACCCAATTGGCTTTCATCCACGATTGACCAGGTCCTGGGCAAAAGCCAATAGAAATGTTTTGGTACTCATCTGGCCTTTTCCACAACAGCTGATGGCTTTTTCTCACACAGTCGTCTCTGCAGAGAAACTAATTCCTCACCACATCTCTGCAGAGAAGGGAATCATCCATATGTCAAACCCCAGCTCTGGGCACTTCAGGACAGAGACTTCAGCGAGCCCAACAGTTGCTTTAAATTACCCTTTTTACCTAGTGTTTCAAACAGCTGGAGACCTTCTGCATGCCTGGCTGTGTCTTTGTCTTGCTTGTTCTTCAAGCACATGGTCATACTTACACTGTCCACGCGGTATCCTACTACCTGGAGTCCTTTCTGAAGTGGTTTACTACCTCCAGTTACAGTAGCTCCCTCACATAGCCTCTGCTTGACTTTCCCTTGGCAGAAAGCAGCTACTGAAGAGTTTTATTCATGTAGCTTTGTTATATGACAACATACCATCTACCAGACTTTCCATTTTTAAAATATGCTTACTGAACCATAAATATGCTTAATGAATGGTACCACATTCATTAACGTCTCTAAACAAAGAAAAGGTAGGATGTCTAGAGAGCTGTCCAAAATCATGTCAGGAAGGTCGTGTCAAAGTTGTGAGCTCTTGCCACAATAAGTTCTCCTACAGTGCTGTGTTTCAGCAGTGGCTGACAAGGATGAGAGAGAGACTATTGAAAATTCATGTTTTAGTACTGGCTAGTGTTTCTTGTAGTTATATCTGTACTCAGTAGTCTCCAAATACGCAGTACAGCCAACAGCCATTTCATGAGCTGGGATTACCCTGCTCCCTATCATCTACAGACCACCTAGGCAATCCACAGGAAGAAGTGAAGCAGAACACAGTCTGTCTCAAGCCAGGTCTTAAGATGACAGGTTAAAAAAAGTCCACAGAGGGAGCACAGAGACATGAGAGTGACAAGGTATCTTCCAAGTAACAGTAGAGCATGCTAGGAGCAGACCTCCTGAGCTATCTGGCACAATTCCTAGCCAGTTCATCCTGAACTCCAAAAATGGCACAAAGTCATGGAAGAGGTACTCTAGGGAAAAGCAACAATGTTTCCCTCCAAACTGAGTTCCTGAAGTCCAGAACTGACTAGTTAGAACACTTTTTCACATCACCTGTGAGAGGTCCTGCCCTGCTCTGTGTAAACACTCAAATGAACTTCTAGCTTTATTTCAGGTACCTTATTATTTTTCAGAAGTCAAATCCTTTTCTGTTTATGCATGTTCTCTCTGTTGCAAAGGCGCCATATCAAATAGTTCTAAACACCAGACAAATGGTAGGAAGAAGTCGTTACATATTTCCCTGTGATGCATGATAGACAGAGCAGGGAGAGAGGGGAAGCATTGCATTCCTACAGGACACAGAACTGTGGCCCTTTGCTGCAGGGGCTGGGATGCCTGTTCTGTGAAAATAAACCTGTGTGTCTCATACTGCCAGAGCTCTGTATATAGCTTAAGTCCTCATCATAATTTCCATGAAAATCTAATTTGTCTTATTTACACACAGCCATTCCCAAGGCAGCTTTGTTGGTCTTCTTTTTAATGAATCAAGGATATTTTGAGCATAAATGATAACTTAAAAATGCTTAATCATGAAGAAATCTACAACTCCATTTCTTCTTATTTCAACAGATAAGTGAGGTTACATGTTGCTGTCTAATGCATACTGGCAATTTATTCATTTGTGATGGATACTGTTTTGTATTCAGCAATATGTTGTTTCATCAAAAGTAAGATATATTAGTCTTCTAGTTTTTGCAACTGCAAATATTGCCCTTAAATTAAGACCAAAGATTGAATGTCCAGGATCAAGGGGGAACTGGTCATTGATTTCACTGTTACTGAGAAGGATGCTTCAGTCATGAAGGATGGTTTCAGCAGAGGACTTCAATTCTGTGGAATGTGAATAACCAGCTATTTGACCAAAGTGCTGAGCAACAGACTGGCTTTCAGTACAGGGACACTAACCCAGACAAGATAGACGTACTAAACTCACAACCGTTAGTCAAGGTTCTTTACGTGTACCAGAGCTGTATAAAGAACCAGAGACACTGAACTACTTCCCTCACCAGAGAGCTCTGCCATTTGCATATTAGCTCCACATGACTGTGGAAGTTGTGTTTTTTGTTTGTTTGTTGTTTTGTTGTTGTGGGTTTTTTTAACTTCTATGCTTGGAGTAGAAAGAAAAAGTTTAGCTCATTTTCCTCTGCCTTTTGGTGGGAGCCTTTGAAGCAGGAGATAGAAAAGTGGATAGGGAGAGAAGAGAATGGCTCCAGCCCTTCATTTGAGAGGACTCAATACCTTAAATCAAAAAAAAAAAAAAAAAAAAAAGTATTCAACACAGAATATTCTTATTGCTATTTCAGTAGGTCAATAGGAAAAGAGAAATGAATACCTTGTTTTCTGTCCCTTCTTATTTCCAGCAAACAAATAAAACACCAAATTCTCCTGTTTCCGCTTTCACTCACCTAATAGAACTCTAAGGAAAACAACCAGGTCATGTAAGTCACCCTTGGTTGCTACATGAGGACTGTACTGAGATATCAGCTTCGTTTATTACTCATGTCCACCACACATGCCCACAGACAAAGGGAGAGACATAGATTGCAGTGGACTACTTTCAGACATGGAAACTTTTCAAAGATAATTTTGTTCTATTACATTGTTCCTTAAGCCTTTTTTTCTCAATGATGCAGCATGACATTGCCATCAACTGTTAGTACTGTGTCAAAAAATGCCCTTTGGGACTGCAGCGCCTCATCTCTATTCTTTCTTGCTTTAACTCCTGTGCGTCCAAGAGAGTCATTATGGTGATTCTTTTCCACAGTTCCTCTAGTGACTAGATCTGTAAGGAACATATAAAGAAGCTTCAAGCATTGTTTCTTCTGGGAAAATTCTGGCATTTGTTGTATACCTCATTTTGAAGTCTTAACTGTAGCATAATTTAAATGCACACAAACACACAAACTGTTTCTTTCTAGTGACCAATCTGGGTGGGGGTTGGAGGGGGAACAAGAGAGAAGACAAAAAAAAATAAATTTAAAACCTCATCACATGTAACTGACTTGCAATCTGTAGAGCAGGACCAGAACCTTCAGAGAACAAAGATGACTGCTTGAGTTTATGCAGTAATTGGCATCGGGAATAGCTGTTCCTAAAGGCAACCAGCCAGTAATTTGCTGGTACATTTCACAATCATTTGCTTATACCAGAAAAAATTTGAGCCTCAGGCATCCTGATTCTGCAGAGGACTGTGACCAAATCTCTTTTTCAGAATTTGATCCCCCTATTTCTTCCCCTTTCACCTCCATAAATTCATCCTACCTTCATCTATTTACACTTTTGCATTGACGTAAGGTATTTTTCCTCCTGCTTTTCTATACTACTGCAGCAACATTAGCAGGGCACAGAGAGGGATGGAGAGCCTGTCCCTGTCCTCCTTTTAAGTAACTAGAGTAAACAAGAAAAGGCCCTCCCAGTTTGCAAGCCTGGCAAGGTCAGTGCTGAGCTGATTGTGGTGGAAACACATGCACAGTCCCCTCTATCACCACAGAAGGGCACCGAAATGGGACAAGCAATGCTACAAGCTCTTCTGTGGTACTATCTCAGAGCCCCATCCACTGACCAATCCGTTTATAACTCATTCAAATGAACAGCACATGTATAGAAACACTAACAAACATATTTCTAATACTTGATGGAAACCACCTTTTCCCCTATTCCCTGTTCCACAGAATAAAAGAACCACAGAGATTCTCAGATAAATGGCTGGGAAACTTCAGGAGAGAAAGAATGTGGCTCTGACTTAATCATCCTCTTCCAAACCCTTCCAAATGACCAAACTGCTTACAGTAGAGTTCCCTGACTTTTTTTCAGGCACAAACAGGCACACAAAAATTTCAACTGTAAGACACCTAAATTGCCAACATTTTTAGCAACTCAAGGCAAGCACTTATAGAAAAAAAAAAAAAACTTTTTTGGCAGTTACCAGCTCTGCCTACAAATCTAGGTATAGAGGAAATAAATTATTGAGAATAACATCTCAGCAGCATGGCTGCAGGACAGTTGAGCCTGATAATAATAGTGAAGCCATAACCAAGTAGACTGTATATACAACAGCTCAGATGAACTCTAGTAAAACCTTTATGTCCTACCATATCATCACTCATTTTCTTTTTGCTAGATGTGTCTGAGAAAAATGCTATCTAAGGCATTTGGTATTCAAGACTAGAAGCCTTAGAGAACGCTTTCGAAGTTTGAAGACAGTGATAAATTTATCAGATGGTTCTGCCATTTTTAAAATAGATGGACATGCCTTTTGTGCATGTGTGCAGGAAAGACTCCTCTCGCCCACTATACATAAAGCTTCTCTCTGCTCATACGCTACTAAACACTGTCATGAAATACATTGGTTGGTTAACAAGAAACAGAAATACCAGTATAAAATTCAGAGACTGAAGAATAAGCAGCATTTCATAACAGCAGATGAAATTATCACTTTGCCTTCATCTGCTATCAAAGTTAACAGTTGCTATATTGCCACTAAATAAAGATGGCGAAAGCAAGCAGAACAGAGAGCAAATACAACTGTTTATTTATTTAGCCAGAGGATCTTTTGTGTGGTATTTAGCTTATCGGTAAATTTTCCTATTATGTCTTCTACATGGGAGAACATCTCACAAAATCAGAAAGGGTGGAACTGTGTAAATAGGGGGAGCTTTTTCCTCCTGTATTTTGTTTAAAAATACCAGTGTATCATATCAGCTTCTCTGCTAGAAAAAAATTTCTGTTCACTTACATCACAGTGGGAAAGTATAAACAACCTTCAAAGCAAAAAATATTTTGAAGGAATTTATCTATTACTCTTTTTAATTGAAGATTTTTAACCACTGTAGCACAACACAATATATTTTACAGTTCCTATTAAGCATCAACAAAATTGCTTTGCTACAGTAATACAAGAGCAAATAGGATTCAAGAGAAGTAATCTAATTTTTTATCTAATTCTAGTAATTTGATTTTATCAGACCTTAGCTATAGCTGTGGAAATCAGAGTCACAGTGCTAAAGTATTCTACTTCACAAGCCAGCATAAATTCAAGTACTTCATAATCTTCCTTTATATTTTTCAGATGGGTGTGAATATCCTGGGGGGAAAAAAAAGTAAATTCCTATATCCTGGTCAAACCACTATTTTGTGTCTCTGTGTGTATACCCACAAGCACCTGCATAGCCTTTGGGATTTTTGAATATACAAAAAAATTTACATTGTTCTTGTACATAACCTCCAAAATATAGAGTTGTTTTGTTTTGTTTTGTTTTGTTTTCTGAAAGGTAGAAGGGGAAAAAAGCCAACTGACAGTTATTGCAGCACTTTAATGAGCAAATTGCAAGGAACTTGAGAAACATGCTGGATCCAGTTTATGCAGTGTATTCAGTGTGGTCATATCAGATCCAGACAAAGCCTCTGTAGTACCACATAGCATCATCTATTTAATTACAAAATGTATTGATATGTATTTAACCTACTAATAATGTCATAGTTGTTTTGATCCTCCATGCTGAATCATAAAAGCACTCATCCTAGAGCAGTACTTTGAAACTAAGCATCAATAATCATAGAATCGTAGCATCACAGAATGGTTTGGGCCGGAAGGGACTTTAACAATTATCTATTTGCAACTGCCTGCCATGGGCAGGGACACCTTCCAGTAGATCAGGTTGCTTAAAGTTCCATCCAACCTGGCCTTGAACTCTTCCAGGTATGGAACATCCATGACTTCTCTGGGCAACCTATACCAGTGTCTCACCACCCTCACAGAAGAGAATTTCTTCCTAGTGTCTAATCTAAATCTACCCTCTTTTAGTTTAAAACCATTACCCCTTGTCCTTACCCCTCATCCTATAAGCCTCAATAGTCACTCCCCAGTTTCATATACAAGGTCTCCCTGAAATCTTCCTTTCTCCAGGCTGAACAACCCCCACTGTCTCAGCCTGTCTTCACAAGAGCAGTGTTCCAGACTCCTGGTCATCTTCCTGGCCCCCCTTGCTGGACTTGCTGCAACAAGTCCATGTCCTTCTTATGTTGGGGGCCCCAGACATGAATACCAAATTAGGTTATCAGCTGCATTTAACTCTAGAAGGCAGCAACAATCTTGCACTTTGCAAATGTGTCATTAGTTTTTCTTTTTCCTTTACAATACTAGAAAGAGCTTTGATATTCTGAAATATGTCAGAGAGTTCCAACCAGAACCCACTACCTCTAGAGAAAGTGCTGTCAATTAGAAGTAGACTCCAATTGTCACAGCTAAGCAATTTCTTAGACTGAGGGGATTCTGAGTGAGTTCATGACACAAGAAAAAATAGTTAATGTAACACGTCAAAATTAAATTGTCAGTTGAGGTGTCACAGAGTAAATGAAGAGATTTCACTCTCCTGTGGAAAAAATAAGACTAATCATTCAAGGGCTACAGTGAAACAAAGACCTGTATGCCTCAGCATATAAAGGACTGGATTTGTCATGAAAAATTCTTTGGGTCCATATACTTGGGGTTTTTTTTGCAAGCAGAATCCTAGAAACAGCAGTGCTCAGATTTAAATTGGATTTTCAGAGAGCTGTTTTTCCTGTGGCAGACAGTCAGAAATCCTGCTGACGATCCAATTTACAAGAAGCAGATGATGTCATTCTGATAAAGCTCTCTTCTAGTTTCACATACCCAAGGGTTCAGACAAATTCAGACTTTCTGCTTTTTGAGAAATACCCAAAAAGGTTGAGATCCCAAAGACTGGAGGGAAATAGAAAGACAAGAAATGGAAGTACAGTATTTATGAAGTTCATTTTCATATACTAAGCCAAGTGTCTGTGTGTATATTCTGGTGTGTTCAGGAAATTACATGCATGCTGCATATAGTGAAGCTCCTTGATTCCTATAGGCATACAAGAAGAGCACTGAAAATCACACCAATGGACAAAATGCTGCAAGTAAAAGGACAGTCTTTATTTGTTTGTTAATTTCAAAACACTATTACATTTATAGAATATTATTTTAAAAGACCATAATATATTCATTCAAAATTAGGCTGTTAAGCTTATAAACTCTAACTTTTCATACACAGAATGAAAGAAAACTATATTTTACAAATAGCTATTTTTAATAGACCTTTGTGAAAAACATGTTTAAAAATAACTGCCAAAATCTGTCTCTTTAAATATACAAAACAATCTTGCTGTACCAAAGGTATCTTTCTTTAAAGCCAAAAATATCTGTCAACACCGAAGTCCACATCAAACCCTACTTTAAGCAGTAGTGACATAAAAATGTAAAAGTACTGTACAAAGTAAGAATAGCTTTTATTTCTCCTAATACTATACATTGTTGTATTTGTTTTAAAAATGTTTTATAAAAACTGCTATTATTGAACTTACCCTTTCCTGTCTGCAGAAAAAAATGAGCCACCAAAATGATCTCTGTTTACTAAAATGTCTCCTCTTCTGAACGTGAATCTTCTCCCATACTTTAAAGAGAGTTTTACCACTTGTTTAAATGTGAGCAGGACTGAAAGTTTTTTTCAGCATATCACTGAGTAATACCTCTTACTCTCATTTGGTTATCCCCTTAGTTTCATAATGCAAAACATTAAAAAATCTTTAATACATTAACTGAGGAAATCAGAACTTAAGTACTTCAGTTTGAGAGGCTGGTGTATGGATTAGTTCATTGCAAAACTGAGCATTCAATTAAACCAAAATCAATTGCAAATAATGCTGCATGCTTTTTAATCAACATCCCTCTCTCTTTTTGCTTCCTTTATAGCCCCTTCTGGCATTTCTTCTGGAATGAGCTTTTTAAGAAGGTGCGGTAGCCTGGATCATCCACATACTCATTCCTAAAGCGGGAACTCAATACTCTCTGCCTCTTCTTCTCTCCCAGGGTAGTATCTATTCCATAAAATGTGTCTTCAAATCTCATGTCAGATGCTGTAGACTAAAACCAGATACTAATTACACATGCATCTTCATACAGACCCATCATATTCTGACAAATTCTAGACAAGTTTCATGGAAACATAGATACCATTTCATTAGATCATATGAGCTAGCCACATGACTGATTATGCAATTACAGGTGTTTTCAGGAAAATTTCTAAATATTAAATATAATTTTTAAATGTATATTTGAAAGATAATTTTTACTTTTCTGTATTTTGCATGTACTACTTATTGTTTAATTCTCTAGGTCTGCTATGCTTCTTAGAAATGTGACTAACACTAGTTGTTATTATTGATTTTATCCCCAGGTCATACAATCACTCTAGTTAAAGGTGAAAAACAGCAGCATGGAAGTGATGAAATTGTTGGGTGTATTTTATCTTAGCAGTATCAAGCATTATCCCCCTCTTAGGGTTATTCAGAAAAGTTTTAAATCCAAGGTACTATGGCATGCATGTCTGAAAAGAGAACTGCACGCTGCCTAATTTGCAAAGAAATAGTCACAAGGTTGGTCGTTTGTCAGAAAACTTAAAACAGGAATCAGCTGTAAGAAAGCAGCAGGGCAGCAAACAGCAAGCCATTTGGGAAAAAAGCAGCCCCAAACTTTTGCATCAACTTCCCTTACTAGAGTCATTGTAAAATTCCCAGGATTAGGAAAAGCATAATTTAGAAGGAACTGGTATTATTTACTTCAATAGACAGAAACAATACCTCAAGCTCTCTTTAACACATGCACTGTTTCCAGCATGATGAGGGGAAGGAGGTGTTGAGTATACCTTGAGGACTAAGCTCCATACTATAGAATTTGGGGCAATAGTGGAAAATCATGCTAAGATCTGGGCACAGTCTGTGGTTTGTTTTATTTAGCTGACAAAATCTGGTGGGTTTAACATATACTTAACTCACGTATGAAGTTAATGGGGTCATTTTTTAAAAAAAAAAAAGTTATTTTCTATAAAAACTTCATTTTAAAAAGATTAGCATAAATCCAACTACATTTGTATTTTTATCCTTAGTGAAATGAAATGTTCTACATTCTACAGAATGTGCAGTTAATTATAAATGTTTTATACTCATAGTCTCTAAAACAAAAAACAGTAAAGGAATCATTTCCGAGTATAATGAAAATGCCATTGAATATAACCAGATGGTTCATTTCACATTTTCCAAGACATCTGTCTTAACCCTAGAAGGTCAGGACACTGAAAGATGTGTGCACTTATCCAAAATACCCTGACAAAAAGGCGTCTTAGCCAAGAGTATTTGACCACTGCACCTCCCATTAGAAAGAGTTGTCCTAATCTTACTTTACTCCTTCAATAAAACAGGGCATCTGGCCAGTGAACACTCCCTCAGCACGCTGTCTCACATTTCTTTGTCTCTCTTCCTTTTCCACCTTTACTTCCCCTTTCATACATGATCATAGAATCACAGAGTGGTCGAATGGCTTAGGGGACCCCTAGAAGGGACCCTAGAGATCATCTGATCCAATCTCCTTGCCATAGACAGGGACACCTCTCAACAAGACTAGGTTAATGATGCAAATCCTTTCCTTCCACACACTCCCATCTTCTGAAATATACAGCATCCACGCTGGGGTTGGCTGTTGAGAACTGGATGAAAGGAAATGTTGATAATAACAAAGATGACAGATACATATGGCAAGAACCATAGAAAAGAAAATTTGGACTAAAACCTTCTTCAGTTACCTTGCCATGCAGTATTATGTTAGTCCATCAAATTCATATAAGCTGACGTATGCCTGAAGATCATCAACTCTACACATCATTCTCGTAAAACACCTGGCACACAGCTCTTGAGAATCAGCTAATTAATGTCAGATAATAGATGTGTGAACAGGTATTATGTACGAGTCCACCTCCCTGCAGCAATGAAAACATACTGTATACTGCTCTCCCTTTCAAAACTTCACTAAAAGAATTCTTCAAGTGAGAGCAAATTTTTTAATCACAACAGTGAATTATTGTTTGTTCTCAATAGTGACAAGATTTTTGCTTCCTTATGCTTTGGTTTTACACATTAAAAAATACAACATTTAATTTGCAATGCAGCTTTGAATAAACAGCTCTAAAACAGAACATGGGCATGAGAAGAATGTGGTGCTCTTCTCAGTAGACTTGGTAATGGATTGAATCACACAATATTTAGAATTAATAACAAAGACACGTTAGCAGCAGTTGTCTGATCTCCTCTAACGAATTCCCCTTTTCAAACTTTAAGTGTTGTGCTCTTTATGAACCTCAACGCTTTTCCATATGGCATGCATATAAACAACTACCTGGTGGATGTTATTTGAAGCTCCAGAAAACTTAAAAAAATAAAGCAAAGACTTGGTTTCAAACCAAAGACTAATGAAATGCTGATGAGTTCTGCCAGTGATGTTAATGAGTTCTGATCAGGCACTTTGCTTCTTAGAGCAAATTGATTTCAATTTTATTAAATTCCATGCTTTTAAAGTCATAAAGCCCCGAGAACTTGAAATATTTTTTTTAAAAAGTATATGCATGTTATAAGCATACTGAAAGAACAGAATGTCTGTCAATTTAATATTTACTAACTTCATAATTCATGATCTGACAGATGATTGACCCAAGATCTTCCTTTTAGGAGAAAAGCAAAGAAATGTCTGGCTTGACAGGAGCAGTTTTGCTTGTGCTGGAAGAACAACTCACCATTCTCACTAGCAAATGGACACTTGTGCTAATCGTTATGCTGATTTAGCCAGTCATATTAGTACAGGCTTCACAAAAGATTTGTCTTATTAGAACTGAAAATCCAGAATAAATCAAAGGATATTGTCACTGGCATTTTTACTATATATACGCTAGAAAGTTACCAACAAATACTCACAAGACGTGCTTTTACTCTCTTAGGAAGCTCTTCATCTAGTGTATAGATCTCTTCTCTCTTCATTACAATTTGAGAACCATCTTCAAACTCAACCTAATTGAAAAAATGGGTATTTAAAAACAAAACCACAATTTAAATTTCCAGGGAGTTTCCGAGATGAAAACATATGTGCAAACACAGCAGATTTATACAGAAATATTTTGCTATCTCTTTTAGGAAAGAAAAATTAGGATAAAACATTAAAAAATCTTATGTCTTAGGAAGTGCAACACATTTAAAAGTTGCAAATAATATCTAAGCAAAGAGACTTAAAAATCAACACTGACACATATACAGTAAAATTTATTAGATTAAGAATGCCAAGCAGTAACAAGATAGACAACATTATTTTGTAGGAGTGACATATTAAAATGTCTGTATGTCATTTTTATTTGCCTCTGTTTTTTTTTAGTTGCCTCTAATAAATAAAAAATTATTTTTGACATCCTGTGATTCAAGGTTGAGGAAGACCTTGTCAAAAGAAAGAAAGTATGAGTGACAACTAAGGAAATAGCAGTTAACAGAATTTTATTGAATCTGATGGAATTTCTTTAAAATGTTCTGTTCAGAAGATGAAAAGCTTTATCATGCTTAGGTTTAGATTTAATCCAACATGAACCCCGTTAGCAGAAAATGAGAAAGCAAATGTAACTAGGTGTAGGG
>NW_008631809.1:18688-19377 GCF_000691845.1 Merops nubicus
AGGAGCTTTGAAGCATTTCAGTTTTTTCAGTAGCTGCTGATTTTTTACTTTTTAATGCTTTATCTAACAGTTGTGAATTTCACAATTTGCTATTATCTATGACTGCAGTTTTAGTTCCACAGAAACTGTATGTTAAAGTTTGGTGCAAAAAAGAAGCATTATTCCACATCCTTAGGTGACTTAATGAAACCACGTAAACAACAACAGACTTAGGCTGAATTAATAGGCTGAAATACAAACACAGGAAAACGTTAACTTATCAAAAGTGTTATTATAGATAAAACTGAAAAACATGCATTTGAACTTGTAAATGGACTGGGGTTTGTAGTTTCAAATTAAAACCTTGCCATGACTGAGCATGTCACATTAATTGTGAACAGCTGTAAAATCTGATATACCATATCTATTCTCAAAAGCCAGGGTACAGATCTATGAACAATTAACTTCTTTAAACACAATATTTATTTTTTTCTTTACAGCAATTAACAGGGATGCACAAATCTGGAATGTATTTAAAATCCACAGAGCACAGATGGATAACAAAGCCACAAAAAGATACCCTTGCTCCTCTCGCTTCCTGTTACTAACCCCTACGCCTAGTCTGTTAGTTAGTATGTTAGAGGAACTGAAAGGTAAGTTTGGCTGAAGCTTGTTTGATAGCGTGACGGCAATCCAGGTGTCCCTCAACA
>NW_008631809.1:19408-31196 GCF_000691845.1 Merops nubicus
AGCCTTCCTGCTATTCCTGCTCCATGCCGCACAACAAATTTGGTAATAAGTTTTTGCATAATACTGTGGGTAATAACACAGTATCACTGTGAAAGAACTGGACAGGAAATTAATTCTGCCAGCTACATGCAATCAGAAAACAACCTCCTGAATGGGCAATGCTTTTGTTTTTACTGGTAGTGTGCAGCAGGAGGCAACTGCTTCATACCACAGAATCTGGCATGCTTGCAGTATGGCATATATTGAGCTTAGGAAGAGTAACTGAAAGTTCTTCAGCTATAATTCAGCATACCACACTGGAAACAAAACTGCCTACCATTAAAGGCAAACACAAGAGCTCCCCTGAGACTTTCAGTAGTATAAATGGCATCATGTAAAATACAAACCCACCATCTCTGATAGTTCCAATTTAAGTCAGACTGCAGATACAGTATTTCAAATTATCAAATTTATCCAGCAAGTTATTTGATTTGGACTTCTGCTGTGTAGTATGTTATTCTCGCCACGAGATTTTCTTTTATCAGGATATCAAAAATTAAAGGGTCAGCTGAAATTGTTAGAAAGCAATTAATAGTGTGAATGGCTAATTTAATCACCTCAAATGGAACCCAAAAATAAATAGTGAATGTCAATATGAAAAGTTATCAAAAATTCAAATGCAGATCACATTAACAATTTCACTTGAACACCTGCTTCATTTGGCATGTATAAATCTTCTTAGGGATACTAAGTGGCAAATGTCAAAGCAGATGACACAAATTCTGGTGCATCATGCCACAGCTCCTGCATGCACAAGTATTGTCACATGAAGTATAAATGTCTCATGAACATGAGGAAAAATCACAAATTCACGCAGGGAGAACAGATCTGCATTATTAGATCATAATACCCTTTTCAGAGAGCCCTTTTCAGGGAGCCCTTTTCAGTCTCTTCCTCTGTCATACCACTCAAGAGATCACACAGCAGCTTAGTATGAGAATCTCAAAGTTGTAACAGAGATCTCATAACCCAGAAGAACAGAGTATGTGCATGCATGGGTCCTGGGAGCTTTCAGACAGATTGTATAGAAAGACCAGAAGAAAAACTACTACTGTGTCTTGAAATCAGCCTTGCACCTTGCACCATGTTATAGACTTCCTGTAACCTGACCATGTTGTGGCCACCTCTTCCCCCATTCTACAGATTGAAATGCTTGCTTGTTTACAAAGTCTTGTGTAGTGCAACCTGGACTCCCTCTAATCTTTGCTAGCAATTTTTCTCCTGATAGGGGTTGTTACAAGGCAGTTTACAGTAATCTCCCATGATTGTTAGGATGAGGAACTCCAAAGCTTACTGAACCTCTGCATGATAATCCATTTTCCTTAAACTAAACCGGTTTCATCACATTGTCCAACCGGTCTAAAATGAGACAAAGAAGTTTGTTTTGACTATGTCAAATTCCTGCAAATATGAAAGATAACAACATTCATCTAATCTGCCTCACAGTACTCCTCAGATGACCAGCTGTTCAGAAGATTAAATGATTTTAAGATTAATGTTACTTTAGAACAATAATCTTTACATTTTATAAAGAACTTTTCATCTTCACAACATAATACATCTGGTAATATAGGGAAAAATAAGATTTAGAGACTAGCTCAAGGGATCAGGCATTGAGGACTTCAGTTCAATTGCAAGTCATTGGCAATAGTGAGAAGGTCAATGCAGCAAGTCATTTAGCCTCCCTGTGCCTTAATTTATCTACAGATATAATAGTAAATTTGCCATTTTTGTAGAGTAATGTGAGGGCCTCAGATGAAAAGAGTTACATAAGTGAAAATGATTATATATATATAAATGAAATGTACCTAGATTCCCACTCTGTCAGAAGCACTATTAGTATCGTGCTTGTTTTATTGCAGTTTCTACCATTCACTTGGGTACTCAAGATGCTGACTGATTTTTCTCATAGGCAAGCTCATAAAAAAACCAATTATTGTGTCTCTCAAATCAGAAGTCAGCTTTTTAGCTTTGCCTTCAGTGTTCAGTTCCCTCTTGCCTTTGTCTAGGACAAAAATGTTCCTTAGGTTTTGTGTTAATTATTTCAAAAGTGCTTCAGATGAATGAGTGTGGGGCTATTTATACTATTGTTTCTATTGTCCTCCCTTCCATCCTTTTATGAAATGCCTAAGGTTCATTGTAGTCACACACCAATAGTATGTCTTATATCATTAATTGCATAATAACCTGACATCAAACAATTTAAATATTACCTGGAGAAAATAACAAAGGTTATCTTTCAATCTTAATATTTCATCTTTTCACTTGAGTTCTTATCAAATAAGACATTTTCTTGATTTTATAAGAACAGGTGAAATCTCATCTCTCAAAGAGCACACAGCACTTGTTAATGGTTTAGGCAGTTTATTTATTAGTTCAAATGTATTAGCAGTTACAGTAAGAATCCGCACTCCAGCCTTCTGCAGCTTTGAAGATGCAGCTGGCCACTCCAATTCTAGGGCTGAATGAGCAATTTGCAATAAAGACATCTGAAAAACAAGCACATGGTAATAAACACAGACACTCACCTGATACATGTAAGTTGTGTTTGTTCCCAGATACTTTGCACGGTACAGTTTTCCATCAGGCCATTTCACTTGGACAACCTCTCCCTGTGCAGGTGGGCCCAGCCTGAGGCAATCTCTGCTCTATTTACAAAGAAGGATGGATTCTCAAATCAGTGACTGAGCCACTACACTGAAATTACCAGTAAGCTGCTTTTTACAACTTGGTAATTGGAGGAGATTTATTACCATGTGTGTTTCAAGTTTTATAATCTTGTTAATGGGCTAACAGAAGTTATTGTCAGCCTTTGTGAAAATGAAAGGCTGACCAAAGAGAGACTCTCTTTACAGCTGACACTGCATCGGCAAGGCAACATATGCATAATCAGATAGCTATCAGCAACTGTGACACATTTGCCCTCAAATTAATTTCTGTCACACATTGAAAATAAAGATCACTAAAGTGCATTTGCGTATGTGAGACACTTTCACATATTCAAGCAACTCATGTTTTGTTAAGCACAGCACATTTTTGCTAAATGCTAACTTTGCTCACTGAATCATACTCTGATAGTCCAAACTATAAATGGTGACAGTTCCAGTGGTTTCTTTGCTTAGCTGATGGACTGAAAGAATCCAAATGCTTACAAAGAAGAATTAGGTGAGATTTTTTTTCCCCCTAGAGGATATGAAGCTGGTTTTTTTTCCTGTGTTTTGGCCAAATTTTGTGCCTGAGCATGTCAAAGCAGCACAGCTTAGACTAGTTACAACATATGCTTGTTATGGTTTCTTTTGGCCCATATGGTTGATTATGACCTAAATGACTCATTTGCAGAGCACACCGACCACACCCCTGCAACAAGCATTGTCTACATCAGGAAATACACCAAGGACCAAGAAAGGATCCTGTCAGGTCTGTGCTCACCAGTTCTTCGGAAGCTCTCTCTGCCAAATGTTCACCCCAGTAAAGGAACCTATACTTTGTACTGGCTCCATCACAAGACTTGTCATGTAAATTAGCACTAATTTAGTGGTATTCTCCTAGGTGTGAGACGACTCACTTGGTGACCATGTTTCCAGAGCTCACTACCTAGAGGACTAGACTGGGAAGAGAAAAGATAAAGCCAAGGACTCGGAGACAATGACTCGGTAACAAGGTCTTTCAGGTCCTGGTATTATCTCAGGTTGCTGCAATACTATTGCTGTTTTCAAAGTCTCATATTTACACAGAATAATTTACAAGAATACTGTATTTTTTAGCTCGACAGCTCACTGCCAACATAACCTAACAATCATGATGGCATAGAAATCAAAATGTGAGAAAAAAAACGCACTGCAGTGATACTTATTGGGATGCTGCCTTGTTACAATATCATGCTAGCCAAAACCGGATTTTATAAACTTTTTAACCACACATATCTTATTCCATGAATTTGATTCAACACATGAGGAAAGAAGTAAAACCCTGGACTTTTCACAGAACGGGACAGGGGAAACGATGGCTGCTGCCTAGTGTACAACAGTGAAATAATTGAATTCTCAGGGGACAGGAATTGCTAAGTACTATCAAAGCTCTGACTATAAATTAAATGAGACTGTGTTTTTAATATTGTCTCCTCCACGATGACTGTCAAGATGGCTATTGCCATTACCATATGTCTTCCTCTATCTATTTATTGCTGAAGTACAAAAAGGAGTCTTGGCTAAGTGGCTTGAACCAAGCTTTTTAAATGTATTACGGAAAATAGCAAATTTCTGGGAAAAAAAAAATCTATCAACAATGTGAAGCTACACATTAATTTTCCAAGAACAAAAGCCTAGCATGAATTGCTCCCTTTTCACTTTGCACAAGAAAAAAATCTCACAGCTTCTCTAGGACAGCTAATGGAATTGCTCATATGGAAAATTAGAGTTCTCATGCAAATAACTAGACAAATAAAACTCCCATTCTTCATGTATCATCACAATGTATTCGTCTACAGAACAACATTTGGAAAACCTGTACTAAATTGTTTTTGCTGATCTACCAGAGTTCCTACCTTTTATTTTCATATTACACAGCCATTTTAGAGAGTCTATTTTCACTGCAAAAATAATTCTCACCATTTTCTTCTGGGGAATGATTAGACTAATTTCTTAGGCTGACAAAATTGCAAAAATGCAACCTCACTTTTCTCAGTCATGTAATGAAAAGTCAGACATCAAGATATGGCAATCCTTCAACATTCCCATACACCAGCTGTAAATAACATATAGTGTGGTCTCAATACACATTCAGCTTTTAAACCATGTACATTTCCCATGCAATTACATAGAGTATTTTCTTCTTCACATAACTGGGACAAATTTGTGCCTATCTGTCCTGAAAAGCCTATTTATTTAAGTGTCCAGTTTAACATTCCCACTCTTCCATAGCTCAGAGCTCCAGCTCCCGTCATTGTCAGCTACAGAAGGTTGCTCAGTGACATGTCCAGCTGGATTTGAGTATCTCCAGGGACAAACACTTCACCACCACCCTGCGCAACAAGTCCAGCATTCAACAATGCTCACAGTGAAAACACCTGTCCAGAGGAAACAGAAAACTCTGTGGTGCAATCCTTGAAATCAACAGAGCTAAACTGGCTCAGATCTTCAGACACTGGCTAAAAGAAGTCTGCAAGTTAAATTGATAGTACAAAGGACAGAGTAGTCTTTCATGTCAAGATTGTAGTAGGAAAGGATTAAGTTATTCCGTGACTACAAATATCAGCCAATGTTAACTTACAGAGTCTCCGGTCTGATAGAAAGCTAGATAGAGAGGAAATCTTAGAAAGGAAAATACTGCCAGGGCCACAGTAGAATATGTGAGTATTTAATGAAAAACAGAAAGCTTTCAGTTTGAGGGATTTTTTTTTTTGCCCAGCAAAGAAGGCAGCAGTTGAAGAAAAACAATCTACAGACTTCAACACAGTATTTAACAACAGTTTAAAAAAATATTTTTTTTCAGGTTCAATACCTGAAGAGCAAAAAGGTCTCAAAAATATTTCTGAATATTTTGAACACACCAAACCCCGTCACTTCAATCCTCCTGAATCTAGCAGCCGGAAAAGTTTTTCATTAGCTTGTACTATGCTCTGCCTTTCAACTGTCAGCTTATAGCTCAATGTTAGATCTTTCAGGAGCTTAAACAGAATTGTATCCTTCCAAATGTTATTCGGTCTTTGGTGAACATGGGACGTGATTGGTGAAGAAGGGATCAATTAACTTTAACTGCAAGTAATGGTCAAAAAAATTAATATTGAATTTAATATCACTGTAATAACATTGGTCATTGTTATCACAAGAATTTGTTCAAAAAGAAGAAAAAATGTGGCCCATATAGCATCTTTTAGAGGAGGTATAACCCAAGAGTAGTCAAATATCTGAAGTTGTTGCTAGGAAACCATCATATTCAGATAGACAAAAGTCAACACTATTCAAATTAGAGGGCAACTTTGTCAGATCACCAGGCTCTTGTTAACTGTGTTGATGATGTGATCCTATCCTGGCTCAAGAGAGGACAGAATTGTGATGAAAGTCCCCAGTTCAGTCCTGAACCTAAACTAGTCTGCCTTGTTTTAAACGCTGCTTTTGCCTTTCACCCATACTTTTACATGAGCATTCTGTAGAACCTCTCCTATTAGGACAAAGAAAAACAATCTCCATCTTGATCAGATCGGAGTATTTTCTGTGGGATATTATTAAACTCAGTTCTCACAGCTGTGTTCCTACAGTAGTCTTCATAGGGAAGAGGAGCATGAAACATTGCAAGGGAAAAGACATTTGGAATCTGTAAGTAACAGGCTGAAGACCCTCCTCTAAAACTGGTGAATGTTACTGGAGATCATTTTTCCCTGAACATAGCCTTTTAAAATATTTTTATATATATATATGTAGTGTCACATATAAAACAATACAATAAAGATTGAGATTTCTTTGGTGTATTTAAAACAAACAAACAAACAAAAAAAAAAAAACACAACACAAAACCCTTGGAAATATATTGAAAGAAAAATCAATCCATGATATGCAGTACTAAGTGGGAATACTGCCTGTCAGTGACTCATTCTTGAAATTTACTCTTATTCACCACTAACCTATCGGAACAATGACGAATTTTCCCCTTATAGCTGCATTGTTTTACAAACCTCAGGCTTACATTATTAAACTGGCATAATTTAAAGTAATTTTTAGACATGCAGAGTAGCCTCTTCCTCTTCTGAACTATTTAATTCTTCTTGAGCTTGTTAAAGAATCTTCAAATCTATCATACCCATAATATTTTTCTATCCTTTTCCCATGAAGTTGTCTACAAAATTTGAAGACAAATTATCAAACTGTCATTAATTATTAACCAAGACAGCAAACTAATTCAGGCTGGTGCCTCTTTCTTCAGGAGTGTGTCTAACAGAGCACCTACTATCCCATGAACTCCAGTTTTATTTTCCTCAACACTAACAGAATTGTTTATCTGTTTAGTTGGCAGACACAGCACTGAGGTCTATTAGTTTTCAAATCACTGTGGCTTAGATTGCATTAAAAATAAAATATTTTTGTTTGTTCAAATTGTATTCAATTTACAGCATTTTTCACAAAGTCAGTTAGCAAAAAAATTCTGCACTTCCTTGACACTCCTGGGTTTTACTTGCTGATTTGCTTTATTTCCAAAACGAAGCACAAAATGCTTCATTGTTTATGCAAATTCTTGTCAAATACCATTGACAGTATAATTGACATCAACAATAAAGGGCTAAAGCGATTAAGTGTGGCTCTTGAAACAGGTTCTGTGAGCTAGAACTTTCTTCTCATCCTATTTTTGCTGGATGTGTCTGCAATGCAGTGACAGACTGAAATACACAGGAACTGTATAAACTATTTTACTTAATGGTAAAGGAATAGTATAATCATGCACAGTACCTGACTGGCATTATTCTTTCTGGAATGATATGAGTTTAAAGGCAATTTAAATGTTAGGTCAAAACTAGTATTTACAACAATTATTTTAGCACAACGTATTTTTGATCCTTTGAAGTTACTCATTATTTCTGTACCATATGACATGAAAACCCTCTACAAAGAGATATTGCAATCAATTAACAGCAGTCTTGCAGGAAGACTTGTGTAAGAATCCATTTCACTGTGCTGCTGCAGCTTTCTGTACTGGAGGGTTCGTGTGAATCCCACTATGCTGTTGTCATGGAACTTGGCAAGAAGGAATGGCAAAAGGCAGAGGTAAGCAGCAGCCTGGCTTCAGCCCCACAGTGTGCCTGTTGATAAAGATCCTTTCTTTATTGTTCCATCCCTGATGCACAGGAGCCATGGCACAATATTGTAATCCTCCTCCTGGCATGCTGAAAGCTGATAATCCAGCCCTGAGGTTTCAAAGATCAAAGAGAAACAGATACCAAAAAGATGAACTAGAGCTAAACCACACTCTGCAACTGCAATAAACCTGGCCTTCCTATCCTCCATATCTACATATTTTTCCAACTATCACTCATCTTGTGCTTGTTAGCAAATTTTTACATATTGTTAAAATCAAGCTGTGAAATAGAAATTGTTCATTTTTCTGTCATCGCCCGCATTGCTTAAATCCACAAGCTCAGACCTTAGTATTAGTCTTTCTCACCACAATTTCCATGGAACAAGACATAATATTGACTCCTTTGGTCTTTTAACCTGGAAATTCTATGGTTTCTGAAAAAGAAAATTCATGCATGGTCTCCAAAACTGAATAATGAACAGCTCTATCCTCTTCTTTTGGAGAAACCGAATTCATGTCACAGCAAATTCAATTCATAACTAATTTCAAGGGATAGTAAATAAGCATTCTCATAGTAATCACAAAATTACTGGTTACTTCTCAGAACACAGACAAAGCACACTAACTACATCTCATTTTCACTGATGAGACTTCAAGTGGCTTTCTCGTCCCCAGATTTGCAACATGAAAAAGTAGGAAAAATCCAGGCCTGGTTATTGGTTGTTATTGTGCAGAAATGGTCTTCTTGTTGACTCCACTTGAAATGCAGCAGTCATTTCTAAATTCTTGCCTTAAACTAAGAGCTAAGTTAAATCATTACTGTGCTTCATTGCCATTAAGATACCTACCATGAGATAGTGCTCTCTGTACTGACAGAAACCAGCTGAAGATGGTCTGATAGGGAGGGAGTTTGGAACTAAGCATGGGGGATGACCACACTGTCAGGAAGAGTTAGCTCTTGCTGTACAGATCCAGACAGAAAAAGGCTCCTGTGGCAGTGCAGGAAAAGCACCTCTGAAAAATCCTGAGGATGGAGTTTCAATGGCCCCAAGGCCTTACTGCAAAGGGACTTAATGCAAGTTGTCTTCTCTGCCTACACTGCTTCAGCTAACATTAACTTTGGGTGTTAGTGCTAGTGATTAAGCTCCCACAGTCAAGCTCACCAGTGATTGTTTCATAAGGAGCGCGACTAATGTGATTACAACTAATACCACCTCTGATTTAGAAAAGCTAATCATAATGACAAATAACACACCGCAGCTGCAAAGAGTGAATGTATCTACCAACACCATTAAAGTGGAAGTGGAGAAAAAAAATATTGTGGGAAGTCTCTGAAACAACTGCTGATCTCAACAGACTGTCAAACGGTTTTTCTTTTGGGAGCTGATAGTATACGGTAGTTAACACAAATTTTTAGAAAGACAAAATTAGGTTTCATACGTTCCAAGACAATTTGAATGAAAAGGCAAGTGGTAGCTAATTTGCCACAGTCAGAATTTTATCTAAACAGGAACAGCAATTTACATAGTGCATTAGCATTTGAAAGACCAGGCCTGATTCCCAGGAGTGCAATTCTGGTTTTGAATTCATATAGATTCTGTGAAATCACCAGATTAACAGAATAGTTAGTGTAATTCAACAAATTTAGCCTTGGATCACAGAATGCGCAGTATAAAAATACGTTGAATTTGTCTATAATATGTTGTCCTTAAAATGTTACTGAATCTTCTCTTACAAAGCAAGTATGTGCTTTCACCATTGCAAAACTGGAAGACAAACTGGGCCATGCATTCCTGAATATATCCAAAACTTTCACTTTCCATTCAGCTTAGAAATTTACTACTCCAACCATTATATTGCTCTTCTGCAAAGTATTAATAACATAAATGCATGCATAATACCAACTGACAGATGCAGAATTGTCCAGAAGGCCACAAATCAAGTCCACATTGCAGAATGTGGCTTAGGATGTCCAGGGTGATACAGCACGTTGCATCAAGGTGCAGCACAGAGAACACTGAGGAAGCTTTAATTTGGGGTACAATACACTCTTACAGAACAAAACACAGTGATTAGTGGTAGGAAAGTGAAGTTGGCAAGGACACCAGGATGTCCGACTTGCTGTGCCTGACTAAAGCACAAGGCTCCTGTAGTGCAGCAGAGAAACTTTACTTCTGCTTACATAAAAGTCAGATGAGACTCTGAATCCCATAGGACTACCTCATATCCTGCCCACCTATATCTGTTGGTGAAGGCCTAAAGTTTTAAAGTTCCCAGTAAATCAGCCGCAGTCAGATGAGTACAAAGAGCAGCAGATCATGTTCTGCTCCTGCCCCAGCCTCAGCGTGTAATACACAGGGAGGAAAATGCTCCTGCTCCTTCACACCCCCTGCAGTCCTAAACACACATAGCAAGTCTGGAAACAATCTACTTCTGTAACACAAAAAAAAAAAAAGGATATATTTCCAGATCTGAAAACTCCACAAGTCGTGAGTTACCTTAAAAAAAATAGTGGGAGGGATAATAATGTTCCTTATTCCCTCCCAGCAGTCCCACCTCATCTCAATGGTTCCCGTGTCACTCCAGGGATTTCACTGTGCTCCACATGCTCATCATGGCTGTACTTGTGGTCCTGGACATGATGAATTCATGCTCACTTTGCAAACACAAGAGGCACTGTAATATATTTCTGTCTCTCTCACCTGCCTCACTGCAAAATCAGCCATCTTACTGTAAACTGCAAAATAATGGATTATCTTATATATTTTTTTCCCACTGATCTGTGTGGGCATTACCATCAGCTCACCTAAAATCATTATTGATAAGGATCCATAAAGCATTCTATTATCAGGTGGAAAGGACATTATGCACAGGAAACCATGTAAAGATAATACACTTGACGCTTTAATTTACCTTTAATCTATCCTGTACTAATTTTTTATTCTTAGCTATTAGGTTGCCTGTCTTTCTAGTGTAACAGGAAACAAAGAAAAAGTAAGAGCCACAGAAAAATCACTTCTGTTCTCCATAATGTATGTGAACTGAAAGTAATCCAATTAAATCAATGTAGTTATTATATATATGAATATACACAACAAGTTTCAAATTAGAATCAAAGTATTGCACCTTTTGATGTTTTGCAGCCTCAATAGTTAAACAATGAAAAAGCCTCAAGTCTGAAGCCTTTGAACTTAGTCTGCTTTTGAAAAGGTTTCATTTTAACTTAATAAGACTACAGTTTTTGTAACTGGAGTTCATTTGTGTTAGTATTCATAAGAGGCAAACAATAGTTTGCATCAACAAAGCATAACATTCTGTCTATCAGCACTTCAAACCCAGTGCAAAAGTTCACAGGTACAAAAATGTGTTAAAATATATTTCTCAGGTCACACAAACTTGAAGTAAATTCTTCAATACATATTTAATACTTCTTGGAGTATTTCATGGAGTAAGAATGCAAAGTTCTGTACAAGTTTTACAAATCTACCTAACAAGGAAAAGAAGCCCAAATTTACTCCCCAGAGGCATCTCGTGCAGCCTTCAGACTTACTTTCCAGAACTTTTCACAGTTGTCTGTCAGTGGTCACACCATACAAATTGTTAAGTAGTAAGTTTGATCACACAGCAGGTAATATTATAATGCTCCAAAAAAAGAATTGTGCCAGCCCAACATGAGTAGTACATTATTCAACTCAGAGACTCAAATTTGTCTCAACTGAGAAATAAAAGAAAAAACAGGTTGCTAAACCTATTATAATTCATTAGGTCTCTTTTTCCACATCACCTAACTAGTTCTGAGGACTTTTAGACTACATTTATACCAAATATGATGTATTCTCTTGTCAGCTTCAGAAATGCATTGCTTGGTTTGTTGGGTTTTTTTTCTCTTTCATATTCTCAGAAATCATTGGTTGTGGTGATACTAGACTGCATCCAAAGTATCTATAGATTGCCCAGAAAGAGT
>NW_008631809.1:31227-41305 GCF_000691845.1 Merops nubicus
ATTTTGGCATTTCTAATTTCTTAGCCACTCTTTGCACAGTTACATATCAGTATAATAAAACTGAACAAGAAACTATTACTGTCTGTAAGCACTACTATTTAAAGTTTTGATTTGAACAGGTAGACAAGCAGAAAACAGTCATCAGAAGAGATAAAGACAGAAAGGCATACAGAAAAAAAGAAAAAAAAAATAGAAAAAAAATGCCAGAAAATGATCAGGAGTTTATTCATTTATAATGCCAGACAAGGTTGATGGAGAAAAAGTTACATACATCTGGTATGGAGGACAGACTGGAAAAAAAAACAAAAAAAAAAAAAAAAAAAACAAACAAACAAATTCCACAGCAACCTTCAGAAATTATTAGGGCTAGAATTAAATGTTCTGTTTTCTGTATGCAGGTGGACATTAATGGACTGCCAAGACTTACAAGCTAACCCAATATTTTCGAATGTCCATTGTTCAAGCAGTGTTGTTTTTCAGAAACAGCATCAGAAGTATGAACATATACAGAAATTGAGAAGCTGCTTGAGTGTCTCCATTGACATATGCAGACATATTTATTGCACCAGTGAAAGTCAGTAGTCACAGACAAAGTTATTCAGGAGAATTTCTTGTAAAGAAGACTTTGTTCTTTAACCTAGATCCCTGAGCACCAACACTCACCGCGCCCCAAAAGGAAGCTACCATTTCTAACCCGCACATGCAAAAAGTCCCACCTACATAATGGTACATGATAGCTTTAAACTGATGTTCCCAGTAGCTAGCCTGTGGAGGATACAATTTTTGAAGAACCATCCAGCTAAATCTCATTTTTTCTGTATATCAAAGGAGGATGAAGTAAATCCATTCTGTCTCTCATTAGTCTAATAATACTATCCTTGGGACAAACTGTATTCAGCCTGACTCCTTTGGCTGTACTTCATCCCAATTAGTTCACCTCATCGTGAGCAACTTCTAAGATCATAAATGCCTATGCTGCTTCAAACCCCTGCCAGATATCTAGGCCAGGATGGATCATTCAGAATTGCAGTGCATCCACAATCATCAAGAGAGATGGGATAAGTGCATCAATGTATACATTAGAAGATAGGTCATGAGATGTTGAAGCTTTCAGTTCATAATTTTGTAAGGGGTGTAAAGTGAGGATTTGTGGGCTGGAAGACTAGGACACTTAGCGGGGCAAGTGGCCTGGGAGGATGTCTGCTGCTTCAGGAGAGGTGTGCTCAAGCTTTCCTGTGATCAGACGTCCCCACAGACTCAAAGCATGCTTGATTCTGCAAAATGTTTTTTTCCTGTCTTCCTCTCAATATAATTTGGTGGCACCTTTCTGACCTCAACCAAATACACTACAAGGCCTCCCTGTTGAGCTGGGATTTTAATAAGGTAATGTGGAAAGACCTTCATGCTTAGCTCTAATTTCAGGTTATATATTTTAATTATACTTGCTGTTAAGGCACTATCAACAGCCACAATATAGAGAGAAACAAATAAAACTCTCAGCTAAATACCAGGAATATTAATTTTTAGGAAACTGTCAAGATTTGCTAGTGGAGATACATCTACCAGGAGGGGGAAAAAAAAAAAAAGGAAAAAAACCCAAACAAACAAACAAGCAGACACAAAAAAAACCACCTGTCAGATACCTTCCCTAAATCCTTAAGGAACAGGCCAAAGAACTGAGACATTTCCTGATGCATAATCTGTACACTGACATCTGGCCTGTTGGGCAGGATAGTACTCCTCCTGGTGTTGAGCTGGAGTTCCCCCCTCCTCGGGCTGTGTGACAATTTACAGAGCATTAATGCTTCAAGAAGTGGCAAGTGGCATGCATACATGCTGTCCGTTACTCGGGACTGCAGGATATGCATTCCACATGTGTGCCTGCATTGTTAAACTAACTGCTAAAGTTGTCATCTCACCTTCTTTAAGGTATCACATCCTAACCATCTCACTGCAGTCTTTCCACTACCTCCAGAGGAAGTTGCCCTGCTGTTTATTCCAGAGAAAAAAACTGTACCCATATACTTCTTTGCACCTGCTTACACCTGATGGGCTGAGGGAAAGGTGTCTGGCTGGCACATCAGAAGAGCTATCTAATGGTTTTAAACACTGTAATTGAGGAATGATTATTCTAAGAAATTCTGACAAGGTAGAAATCAGGTATAGTACCCAAGCAATAGCTTGAAGTAAAAAGATTTAAAAAAATAAATAAAATTATACCTACATCTAACAACTACACTTAATAAAAAACCCATCCTAATATATTTAGCAAATGCTAACACAAACCAAGAAAAATACACAAGAACAATGTATACCCTGCTTTAGCAGTTATTGAAGGCTTCCACGCAGTTTGATGAAGCTTCGAGACTGAGATTTTCCTGCTCCCTCTCTTCCTCCTTAAAAATAAACCACTGTGTCTGAACATCGGAATTGTGGTCTATTGTGAGCTGAGCTGAAATTATGTAGTGGATTCAGCACATACTGGAAAATCAGAAAGCTCCTGCTATCTTTGTGAGCTAGTTGAAAAGTGAAAACAGATTAGAAAAATAAGTTCTTCAATAGGCAGCAATATTGCTTTCACACCAGATTTGATGAATAAGTCCTCCCAGCGGCACTAACACCTGATACGCACATTGCATGGATTAGCAAGTTTTAGTCCAGGCAGAAGAAAAAACTTTTCTTTTTTTTTCCCTTCCAGTAACTGCTGCAGGTATATTATCTAATGAAAACACAAAAAGATTTCTCTGAGGAATGTGAAATTCCTTTGGTGTTTCCATCAAACAATTATATGTTGTTCATCCACTATCTGAGAAGCGCTGAGGCATATCGAGACCTGATTACATTTATTCTTAGCTTCTGATCAGATCACACCACCAGGGTGGCAGGCAGTTTCTCATCTCTGCCTCAACAGATCCTCAATGCAGGCATACACAAAAGAGGGGTTTCCAATAACAATACCAACACATTTACTTAATATCTTGATCATTCTAAATCAGAATGTCTTTGATCATTAATGGAGCCTTTTGGAGTGTTTTGAATTAAAGGATAAATTTTCAAAGACATGTAAGAGGGACTTGCTGACTGTTTTCTATTCAGGCCACTGGGAGGTAAACAGCTCAATCCACCCACACTGCACTGAAATTCACCCTTTCAAATACTGTATTTTCAAATGGCATCAGATTTTTCAGTAAGTAAGAAGCCTCTAAGAACAATAGTAGTATTTCCATTGATGTACCGGTCAGCTAATGCTACTACCATGAAAACATTAGGCCTGCCAAAAATAGAACAGCTTAAAGACTTTCACCGGAGAAGAATATGAAGCACTCCCAACCGTTGTGTTCTTTGAGCTGCAAATTGTGTATTCTTTTGGGTTGCTGCATATGCGAGACTCCTTCCATCTACACATAGAACAGGACACAGATCTAAGTGAAAAGTGGTCTTGGAACAAACAGCACTTTTGCATATCAGTGTTCACTGAGGGCTCTTTTGGAGTATTTGCAGAAGCTACACCAAGAACATCAGCCCAGCACAAGAAAGACTCAGAGGAACATGAAGGTAAACAAGGATTACAGTCATGTCATGAGAAAGACAACAAAGGGCACCTGATAAACACAGTAAAGGTTAATATCCAATGTATTAATTGCAAATGGGGAGAAAAACAGAATCTTTCCCAAATTGTCTGCAAATTTAATTCATACACGCTTAGTGCAAAATGTGGTCCTTACCAGTTCTGAGAAATGTGGTAGTTTATGTAAATGCATAAGGGAAATCAAAATCTCAATTGCTTTTTCAAAATGCAATAAACTACACAATCTTGGCCCTAATGATTTTTATCATTAATAATGTAATCTCACAAACTAAATATCAGAAGGTGTAAACAAGTTGTTAGAACAGATTCTTGAGAGCTGCTTTTCCCGTTACAGCACCATTTTTCTATTCTGCAAGGAATTTTTACAAGTTATCTCTGAGAGACAGAGAACAATATATGGAATTCCCTCTTTCATATCCTTTATTAAATACCTATTTCTTATTTAATTAAAAGATTTACCAAGATTACTTTTGATTCACTTCAACAATTGGCAAAGACTAATTAGAACAGCCAAGGTTTGGAAGCCCATTAGAAAATAATCATTCTCAGCAGTAAAAGTAACAAATGTGAACTGAATATTAAGACATTATCCCCTCAAGGTCAAAAGAAGTAGTTCAAGAGGCTCCAGCTATCTAATTTAAAACAAACAAACAACCCAAATTAAAAATAAAATTAAAAAATAAAAAGGGAAAAAAAACAAACCAAATAGAGCAGGTATCTGACAAAGTACTTACTACAATGTCTTCAGGAAAAGTATCCAAACTGAAAGATCCATCATCAAACATGACTTCATAGAAAAGTTGAGATGTTACTTTTATGACTCTGCAACTATAGTATCGTGTATTCCTGTGTTTCGTGATGACTGTCTGCCCAACTGTAATGGTCTTCTCACATGCTTTAGCTCTCTTGAAAAAAAAAAAAAAAAATTAAAGGAAAAAGTAATTTTAAGTTACCACCTTACTCATCAGAAATTTGTCAGTATCAAAACAGATTTGGTAACAGTTTACTCAATATGCAAAATCACTACTTACAATCATGATCACACGAATTTCCTTTACATACAAAGATTCTGCATTTTGTGAGAAAACAAATGGCATCTGAAGGATAACGAATCGCAGAACTCAAAAATATTTTTGCAAATGATGCCTTCTAGCTCTTCTGCATTAGATCAGTAACACACAATTAGCAATATTTGTAAACCTTATTTGTAGAATTTTATGGAAGAGGTAAAATGTGATGAACTGAGGCTATTGTCTTGCATTGTTTGAAACGATGGCATTTTTAAGTATTGGATTTCAGTGTGTTTCTATTTCTACACAAGTGATGAATAGTTTGCTGAATGGGATACAGTAAGTAAATGCATACCCAATTCTTATCAGAATTGGGTATGCAATTATCTTGTCTATGGCAGTGTATCTGAGTATTGTGCAGAACTTTTCCTTTAGAACTTCAGACAATATTGACCACTCTTCACCAGTTTTTTAGGTAGTAAACCAGTAATAATATTTTTTTTAAATTTATTTCTCACTTTTCATTCCCCAGAAGAGTAGTAGGGTTGTTAACTATGCAGACTTTCTGTATTAATAACTGCTTTGTGAATGCTATAATTAAAAAAAAAGGAATTGAACCTTTAGTGAGCACGTGCTCAGAAGGTCACATGATGCAGACAGCTGTCAAATCTCAGCTCCCAAATAATGTATCCCCATGAACCTTCCACTTAAAAGGCAAGTTTCTTCACCAGGAAAATAAAATCAAGACCTTCTCATCCTAATAACACAGAAAAGCAATTCTTTCCTAAGATCCCTGACTGCTTATTCACTATCCCACAAAGGTCCATTTATTTATGCAGAACTGAATTATTGTGGCTTTGGCTATATCTGAAGATCTGAACTTTTCTTATAATAATGGAAGATGCTACTACAAGTGGAAACTACACGGGTATGTACTAAGCATAAAATATTTTTTTATTAGAAATGTTTATATAAACAGCATGGAAATTATTACATATGCTAAAGTAATTACTCAATTTCCTAGAACTGCTTTTCAAACCTTCAAAGACAGTGAATTCTTCAATTGGCATAATAATATTTAAAAGTGTCTCTGAAAATCTGGAAAATGCTGCAGCTGTAGCATTTTTAGCACTAACAGCAAAGGGAGAACCAAGGACAACATCTGTTATTTTTGTTAGATTCCAAGCATTAATAGCAATGTCAAAGCTTTTGGGGAAGAGGAAAAAAGCCACCTGAAACCTGAATAATTCTGGTTTTGCGGAGACTATAGTCACTATTGTGCTTCTTTTTTGGACCAGTTTCTGGGATTCAGAATTTTTAAACCTCTCTGCTTTTTCAAGCTAAGGGCAAACCAAGTACAAATATTCTGCACCACTTCTGGAGGCAGTGTAGTAAATCTCTGTGTGTCAGAGCTCTGCCTGACATACACATTTGGAGGATTTAGTTGGGGTCACTTCAGATAGTAAAACCCAATGAGTTTCTATAGCATTTCCAACTTTACCTAGAAATAATGTTCCGAGCATACTCACAAATTATTTAAACATTTACATGTATAAAAATACTGTTTCTTCCTTATTTTACCTGTCTGTAGTTAGATTAAGAGGCAGAATTAACTACACAAACAGCAATTTACTGATATTATTACAGGAGTGATAACGTGTCAATGAGCACTTTTTTATCCAAACTTGAAACATATGTAAACATAAATGTTAATATGCTTTTCAATTCTTGACTTTAGTCTATTTAGTTATTTAGGCAGAGGACAGTCAGAAGTAAACTGGAGAGTATAAATTGATTTTACACAACAGAAGTAGCTCTACTAAAAGCTTTAAATGCTTTTAAAGCCTGAAGATGGAACTCTTCAGATAGAAGGCAAAATATAATATTTTAAGAGACAACACAGGCTCACTTAATGATAAAATTTTCAGAGAAGAAATGCTATTGCTTATTAGTACAAATACTAAATACCAGAAATGCATCCAAACTCAAGGAGTTTATTTTTCATTATGTTATCTTGGTAGGATTCTTTATTTATTTCTTGGAAAAAAATATTGGTAAGCACACTGTGTAATTGACCGTATGTCCCAGAAAACATTTCCTGTCAGAAAATCTTAAGAATTTAGTGATGTTAAGAATGTCATTTTTGATCAGAAAGGACAGTTGTTATGTAAGGGAGTCTATCAGATTAAAGAAACAGCTGTGGTAGTTACCAGATTATTGAGAAAGCTGTGGTTTAAAAAGCATGATTTTCTTTAACAGTATCTAAGCCAAGGATGACCTAAGATAGAGGCAGAAATACAGAAGACAACCAGATACAAAGAAAAAAAAGTAAACCTCCCCTTCTGTGTGCAAACTTCAAAAAGATAAGAGGCAAAGTTACTTTCTCCTTCATTTTCTGTATGGCGGAACGCAAAAATCTTGTTAACTACAATATATGAGATATATCTATATTAAAACCATAATAATTCTTAAATCATAATCATAAATCACAAAGAAATAGCCATCCAATATATATCTAAATATCTAGAAACTTTGTCTGAACTATTTTCAATGGGTTATCCTAAAAATTCTGAGACTTGTTTGATACAGGAAAAAAAAAAAAATCTCATTGCATCATTCTAGGCTTACTCTAAGGAATTCCAGTTTAGGCATGGAAATGATGCATGACATTTTAAAGACATACCATTATTTTTTAGTAATATATCCTTCCTAAGAAATTCCTTAATCTCTCTGAAATGTTAAGGGGCTAGCAGTAGCTAGCAAACAGTGGGAAACAATGACAAAGTATTCACAGAAGAAGGATCTGCAGCTTCCATTTGACAACGTCCCTTTGTTCCCTGTATGCTACAGAGGGAAAAATTGGCCAATAATAGCAGAAGATATCTTGAAATAGCTCAAAAAGTAGCAACAGTAGGTTTTTGCAACTACTACCCCGTGGGCTTTTGCAATTCTTGTCTTTGCCCTTTCTGAAGACAGTCTTTCAAAACACATGTAAATGGGGCTGCCTAGATGACCTCTCCTGATTACACTTTACAAGTGAAACATCACCCCTGAATACGCATTTGCCTGCAGTTGGCTTTCTCTGGTTATCAGCACTGTCTTTCTTAATCCTGTATGGGTCCTTTGGGATTCATTTTTCCTGCTAGCATAGCTTCGCACAAGCGTTTTTTTTCACATTTCTTTTTGTATGAACGAGTTCTTTTCATCAAAACAAATCCATCTGCAGCACCCATTCTCAATCATGTTTCCAAGTGTTCTTGTAGTTTGATGACAAAAAGGTGTGAGGGATATGTTTCATGCCCAGAGACAAGAACAGAGAGGAAAAACAGAAACAAACAAACAAACAAACAAACAAACCAAAAAAAAAAAAAAAAAAAAAAAAAAAAAAAAAAAAAAAAAAAAAAAAAAAAAAAAAAAAAAAAAAAAAAAAAAAAAAAAACACCAAACCTGACCTACCATCCACAAGTCGTAAATCACAGACCCTTTGGTCTTTACTGACACTTCAATTTACATAACAAAATACTATAGACTCCAACAGGAATAATCAAAAACATGCTAGCAAATTTTTATGCTATTTCTAAAGCTGTGCCTTCATCAAATTCAAGAGGTATGCTTAGTTCTGAGTCCATGGGCCTCCAAACAGCATATTTTATAAAAGTCACATCAACATTTAAAAACTTCAGTTCTTCATATATGTGTATTTACTTCATTTTGTAGCATTATATGTGTACAAGGACTATGCTTTCCCTTTTGATTATCTTTTTGATACTTTTTCATCAGTAAACCAGCCAGTGTTTTCCATGGCTGACATTAAAATAGTACTCTAGGAAAAAGAATCCTGAAGACAATGAACAAACTGATCCCCAGTGAAAAAGAATTGTGAAATATATTGTGAATAATTCGGTCACAATTCATTTGAGATCATAAATAATTTGGATCCTCAGGTATTGCAATAAGCCCTTGTCTGAAGTGAAGAGATACACTGATATTTATCTGTACATAGGTAGTTTTTTTGTTGAGCACCTTCACTGATTTACATATTAGAAGGCCACTATAGTTATATGCCACAATTTTCCCTAGTGCCCGGAAGCCATTCTTTGGCTGTAGAGTAATGGGTTTGTTTGGTCTTTTTTTAAACTTGAAGAAAGTAGCTATCACATGTATTCACTGATCATTTAAGCACAATCTCTAGAAGCTATATTAGTGAAACAAAACTAGACAGTTTAATTTTGTTTCCTTGAAATTAGGAGGAATAATTGCATCCTTGCTTTACGTAGAATGTTTTCAACTCCTAAACACCACAAGAGCTTTTGTTCTTGCTGACAAAACAATCTATTTGCTTCCTGTAAAAATTTGCAAAGTGATTATTTCAGTCTGCATGATTATCCTGTTCTGCTTTCAAGCAAGGAAGTTGAAACAACAGATTGAAAAACATATTCTTTAGAAGTAAGATACATCGCTATGCCTAATGGTGAAGAGCAATGTAATTTCTGCATGAAAGAATAGCTAATAGCTAAGAAAAGTGTAACAAGAAAACCAATGGTGAAAAAATTTTCGGACTTAAAGATGTGATGAGATTAATTATCCAAAAGACTAAGTATAAAAACAAGCATAGACAAACACATGGCAATCTCTTTTGTCTCATGAGTAAGTTATTTCACAGAAAAAGACTCTTGAACAAAATAGCTGATCCTTCCAAGTTTTTTCCCAACGGAAAAAGAAACATTAAAGTTTTTCTTTCTCTTCTACAAATCTGATTGTTATTTGAGCCACAGGACGTAAGTTAATAATACAGTTTTTTTTCAAAAAGGTTGGTGCTGAGATTCAGGAAAGGACATGACAGTCACATTTCAAGCTACTTGGTAAATCATTCGCGCATCTTAAATAGTAGATGCACAAAATCTTATTTCTCCATAGCTGGTGGTTTATTTGGGGTTTTTTGATACTACCTAATATAGGTCAAGAAAATCACTAAGAAAAAATAGATTTTATGGAATTCCATGTCACTCTGCTGCTATTAGATTTTTTTCAGATGAGCACATGTTTTGTTTCTTACCATTCAAAATAATAGTTACTTAATAACTGCTTTTCTGTTCCAGAGGAAGTATACACTAAGAAATTTAAGTGATAAAGTCTGCATTGTTTTATACTAGATTGAAAGGATAAATTCTGTTTAAACAGCCTACCTGGTTTCATTAATATTTTGTAGGTATTTCTATTAATAATTAACATGAACACAGAAATGACAAAAAAAAAATCTATTTTGGACAGACATTCTACTATTACAAATGTTGTATAAACACAGAAGAAAAAATCTGAAACATCAGTATATTTACCACTTAGTATCAAAAAAGAGAATAAGGTGAAAAAAAATCACATGCATCATTTAACAGCATAAGGGTACTCCAGCATCAGAGACGGATATATTAGAGGAATGAGCAAAAGCTAAGGGATTGAGGAAGTGGCTGCAATATATATA
>NW_008631809.1:41335-63788 GCF_000691845.1 Merops nubicus
CAGAAGTAAATATGCAGAAAGTCCTATTTGATAATGGAATGATTCCCAACTACTGCTGCAAATCCCACTACCTGGACTATAAAGACTAGAAAATATTATTAATCAAATACTGGAAAATATTGGAGAAAACCAGCCCCCTTTTTACTAGCCTTGATTTTAACTCAGTAATTTTCAACTAAGTTTTCCAAGAAAGCCCAGGAAAGTATCTTCAGTTGCCCGTACAGATGGAGGTTTAAGTTTGGTTCTCTTTCAAACCAAACTTATTTCTTGAAAAATGTTGAACACCTAAAACTTTGTCTCATCTAAAACTTTGTCTCATATGTTATTTTGGAAAAGAAAAATCTTAAAAAGGCTTAAGAGTTCTGCGGAAATTTTAAACAGGTTCACAGAATTCATTTCCCTTTTTAAGACCCACCAGCAGACTGAACACTCAGGACTGACTGCTCTAGTTATGAGGCATTGCATTTTAGCACACTTGAAAGAAAATCTTTCTCTCCAGTAGTCTTCTGATTAAAACCAAAGGTTCACAGATAAGCTCTTGAAAGCAAGACATACAATGCAGACATTACCCAGATTTATTATTTTCACTTCTAATGTATCAAGGAGGTTAAAAGTTTGTAACTTGTAAATTCGCAACATGATCAACTTACAAAGTTATTTCCATAATAAGACTATACTAAGTCCTTCCAGTTTGCTAGGAAACAAAATACAGTTTTAAAAGCCCAAAATACATGGCAAGAGTTCTCTCTTAACTGAGATAGAACAATTGATTTGAATAAAACACATTAAATTAATTCTTCATGTGTCTCATCTAAAATTAAAGGTTCCTGCTCAGCACAGGCTAGAAATAAAAAGGCACAGTAATAATATGTGTTTTCATGACATACTAGTGTTACTTTGCCAGATGACAGAATAATTATAATCTGATCTTTGCAAGACACTGTTTGGCTCAGAACAAAGAACCTACATATACATCATATCCTTTATCTTACAGTATCTGTGAGTATTTGCAAGCTACTGTGTTCATTTAATGCATTCTAGGGTAACAAAACAGAGAACTCAAAGATTTGTTCTGGCTGTCAAAACAATACATTCAAAATTACTCCAGTGCAAAAATGTGTTAGGCATATCAAGTATCATTTCTCCCACGTAATGGCATAAGGAAAAACCTTCAAGATATAATAACCTGCTATGTATGGAAATAGGATAAGTGGAATAATTACAATACATGAAGTGGATCCTTTCCTCCATTTTCTCTGGAAACATACTTTAATTCTGTAAACTCATTTTTTTTTCACAAATAAGGAAATAAATTCCTTACCACATTTTGGTTTATCCTGTGCCTGAAGCATGTGACGTAGACAACATAAGGCCAATCATCAGGTTCCATCAGCACTCCTGTAGCATGGGCACAAGTGACATGGAAGGAGGCTGGGCAGTGTCCGTATGAACACTGAATGCAGGCTCCAGAGGTTTTCTTAATTCTATGTCTGCAGAGGATGCATTTCTGTAGAAGCAAAATAAACAGAATATTTACCATGCTCCCAAAACCTATTGACTTCTGCAAGTATCTCAAAGACTGAAAAGTTATTTTTGCATCACTGATTACATTTTATACCTTGCAATATGTGTGGCAAAAGAACTAGCATTTATGAATTACAAGGTAACTTAGTAATAAAATAATAGCATTTTTGCCTTTTTACATTAATGTGAAAATGATCTGTTCTGGTGTTACAGGAAGAAAACATACTGATAGCTATTTAAAAGTTTAATTTTAAATTCCATACACTCCTCTGAAAATTTACCGGCTCCTCCTAAAATGGCTACACAGAAAATCCTATACGTAATACTACAAAAAGTAACAAGACTCCAAAATGAAGAGAGCAGGCCCACAGAAATATAGGCCTAGACATGACTTCCATATATAATTTAACCTAGCCTGCTGCTTCGAAGCTGCACTAAATATATAATTACACAGTCTTTGGGTGGTGACTAATCATGAAACGGTCTCTACAACATCCTCAGATAACTTGTTAAAGTGTACAATCTCCTTGAAGTTAGAAACATTTCCTTTATCTCAATTCTTTTCATAATTCATAAAGTGGCCCATATGAAACACATACTTCATATGTGGGCCATATGAAACAAATGAAGGGACCTAAGCTAAGTAAGTCTGAGAAACAAGCTCCACCATACTAAAAAGACCTAAGTGGAAGAAAACCAGTATCTTGCCATCAGAAGACATTAAAAGACACACTAGATAGAATAATTACTTTAGTAACTTCTGTAGCTAACTGTGTTACAACACGTATGGAAATTATCCTCTGATAACACTCATCGTGGCTAAAGAAAAATGCAAATTTTTTTGGATAATCAAATTCTCCCAGCTACTCTGAAATACACACATTTTATTTAATAACACAAAACAGTGAATTCAAATATTTGCAAAAATACTGCTGGAATAGTAATTACTTCTATTTGTTCTAAATTTGCTAGTCACTGATATTGTTAAACAGCATCTTGTCTGTCTATGCAAGGAACACAAGTAAAAAAAATTATTTTTTTACTTTATGGTTAATAATTCAAGTCTTTCAAATTAACTCACATCAAATTCTTCTTCCCATATGACCAGAGAATTTTGTTCTATTGTTTATTAATTTCCACATTCTGAAGAAAACCTGCAGAAATTTTTCTGTAGAACTCAGCACTTACATCATATCAGTGGCTTCTGGCATTCAGTTGGTGACTGTAATAATGCTTTTTGCAAGTGCTAGACCTATCAAATTCATTGGTCATTCAGGGTTCTAGTTCACAGACCATTCTGGACTCAGCTAGTTCTGCCTCCATAGCCACCCTCCAAAAGCCAACAGCTTGCATGGCTGTGCACAAACAGAAACAGGAGCAGCACCTGGCATCCGCAGTTTAGCTAAAAATTTTGCCTATACCTCACTAAAAGGACCAGAACTCAGCTCCCTCTGCTATAGCAGCATCAGGTCTGAAAGACTACTAGGAGGTAAAGATGATTTTGCCATTAAAAGAAATGTTCCAAAGACTTCACTGATATGCTGATATCTCATTGTGCAGTTGTATTCATGTGCACAAAATCATTTTCAATTGTCAAGTAAGTGTTTCTCAGGGGAACTTAAGGATTTTTTATATATACATATTCAGAACCAAGTAAAACGGGAATTCCAGAAAGAAAATACAATTGAAATATGTTACGTATAATGTCTAGATAGCAAGTTCATGCAAGTACACAGCTCCTTTGAATGCTTTTTTACACAGATTTGTACACAATTTCACCAGTCAGTTTAATGAAAGAAGACTGAAGTATGAAACACATACAAGTTAAAAACCCATACAAACAAAAAAATGACTGCAAGTTCTGAATAAAACACGCCAAAAATGCTGTTCAAACAAAATGTAGAGAATGGGGAAGAATTATAAAAAAGTAAAGTGTAGCTAAACTAGCAGTAACTGAAGGAAGTTAAGTTACAGCAGGAAATCCATTCCCTTTAAATTACTGACTGCACTTGTGCAAGGCAGCAAATATGCAAACATTACAATGTGACTATAAGTTTCTTCAGCATCTTCCTAAGTTATCATGAAAACTTGGGAGATGCAGAAATCTAAAACAGCACAATGCATGAGTAATTCTTCATAAAAAAGATACACTTAAAACTATGTAGGTGTAGATGTACAATTGTTCTTCTATTGTAACATTTTGAGGCTTACCACCTTTCAGAGGTGGAAAAGCTGAGAAACATAAAAGCAACATCAGGATAGTGAGTGATGACTGAAGGGAAGTTGGAAGTTCAGTCAAGAAAACTGAAACTGCAACACATTAAACAGGATGGCCAAATGCACAGACATGAGAGCAAAACTTCATCCCCCACTTCAAAAGAGATTGACTTCTCTGTTCTCTTCTAGCATAGGTTAACTAAATAAGAACATACTTTCTATAAAGAATATATATATCAACTATATTTCTGTCATGCTGGTGTAAGATTCCTGTAACACTGATTAAAAGGGAAATTAATACTCCTTGGCCATAGCTAATTATGTGAATGAAGACTTCAAGTTGCATGAAGAAAGTGAAAATACTTCCTGTGTTTTAACCATGAGCTGGATCAGTCTCACTGCCAAATATAAGGAAGATAGTTGTTACATCAGTTAACTCCATACATGCATTAATCTTTTGTGGTACACTCTTACGTTCCTCAGTTATCAAAAAGACTAAGATCATGGATATGAACAGGGTAAAAAAAAGTTACTGTACATGCAGGAAATAAAGAATTCTTATTTTACCCCATGCTTATGGAATACTAGAAAAATTCTGAAAATCAGTTTTCTTCCAGAAACATGAAAAGAATCCAGGTTGACTAATTAAATGTTTCCTAGGATGTGTAAGATGCTCTGTCCTTTGTATGGCACTGAAAAGATTGATGCAGATGTAACTTCAGCTTTATGGTAAGTCTCAAACTTAGGCATAAATTTTGAGAAGTACACATGCTGAAACAGAAGTCAAGTGTACAAGCAAATTGTATCAGGCAGCATGGCTCCATTCAGAGCTATGAGAAAAAGCTTCCTCATGAAAGCATGTCAAACAGTTAATCTACCATTATTGATTAACTAAATCAGAATACACAGAACAAAAGCAGAGCAAACTATAAAAATCTGCTCAGCATAGATTTTTTTTTTTTTTGGAACTATGAGCTACATACCAACTTATACGTTACTGCAAATAGTAAATTGAACTGTGCTGTCTGACCCATGATGGCAATTCTTTCTGTCCCTAGATTCTAACTAACTACATACTGTCATATTCTCATTTGGGGCTTTATGGCATATGAATTTAAATTAATTTTTCACCTTTTTTTCCCCCATGTTATTTCTTTTAGTATAGTGATACATAAAAAAAGGATTATATAAATGGAGGAAATAAAATTACTGAAAGCAACCAAAGAAAAAAGGCATTAAAATTATGAGAGAAGAACGGAACTGCTCCTGCAGAGGACAGAACCTGAACACCTCTGTCTGGGCAAACCTGGTATTTAGGTATGTAAGCTTGCTGCTTGTGAAATTAACAAGCTTGACATACTATGAACACATTTACTGAAATACAATCATGCTAATTCAATGCCCAGTTGACAGTTTTTCATTAGCTTGAAATTACAGCTGTTCCTACCCGCTAAATCAAATTCAACTTCCTAGATAGCCAGGAAGAATGTCATTTTAACTTAATGCTTGCTAGATATTAGTGCAAAGCGTAGACAATGGGGGAAGTAGCTGAGGATCAATCTTAATCAGAGATTCAGATGCAAAATGAATTGAAGAATAAATAAAATTGTTTATATAACTGGAGATTAAGAATATAGGACAGAAGAATATATTGCAATTTTCTAGATGGTGAAATGACCTCTTTTTACTCCACAAATGAAAAATATTCTGCTGCAAATGGATTTCATAATCATGGAATAGCTCTTTAATATTAATAGGCTGCAAATATATAAACAGAATGGATTTTAAAGAATGAGTCTGAGGAAACTGGATGTCAGTATTTTACAGAAGAAAGCTTTCATAATTTTTATGCATCCTCATATAAAGAATTTGGTGTTGCTTCCCTCAAAAAGAGTAACATTTACAAAATAAAATTCCAGTCTCTAACAGGATCATGAATCAAACACAGTAACACTGCTTTCTGACGCAAGAATTTATGAAAATGAGCACAGCTGAGGTTGCAGCAGAAAGCTGAGGCTAGATTTTAGGAAACAATTGGAGTATTATTTCTTCCCAAAGTATATTTATGGCTTGACAAGAATAATGACTTCTGTGAAGACGCTTACGGTAGGAAGGCATTAAACGGTATAAAAAGAAGCTCTGTCAAGAAAGCTTCAAAAAATCTTTAGATTTCCAAATATTACTAAAAATTAACGCATAAGAGCTCTTCTACTGCTGCAGATGACTACTAACCACTGGTTAGCAATTGAATTGTATAGTCTCATCCCCTTTTACATTTTTGGCATCTTTTTGCCTTCTAGGTATAATTAGAAATAAACTCTAAGAGATACCACAATAAAGTTTAGGAAATTAATGAAAACCATGGTGTTTTGTTTGTTGGTTTGGTTTGTTGCTTTTATTTTTTCTGTGAGATCTGCTGTAGCACCTCAGGATTTTATAATTAATCTGCTTTGCTTCAGAATTTGTATTACCAGACAAGCAATACTGCTGTGGTGTATGATCACACTCAAGATATGAAATGTTAGTCCTACTGTAAGCAACAGTAAAATATCCACAGATTTTAACAGAGCAACGATTTCACAGAGAATATTGACAGAAGGAGCTCCACCAGCTTATCAACTGTTATAACTTGAGACATAGAGTATAAGATGCACAGTGAAACTAATCTTTTCTTTTTCCAGCCCAAAGCTGTAACATGGATTAGAACTGTGAAAAGATTACAGTCTGGTTGCACTGCAAGAGCTGGTAGTTAGGTACTGGCACAAAGAGCTGTTAAGGAGGCACAATGCAATCAGAAGATACATACTATGAAGACACATTATCTGCAGATCACTGAGCGCATGTTGTCTGCATCACCATCTTCCAGAATACAAAGTCAGCACTTAATTTTGGCAGAAAGCATCGTGTGTTTCTATGGAAACAATCTCATTACTTTTTTTTTATGTTTTCTTTTATTCCTGATTGATCTAAAGCAAGCTGAATATTTCAGCTATGAAACTGACAGAGCTTAGAATCAGAACACATGAAGAAAATATTTTTTAGATCATCTATTCCACTTCTTTGTTCAGCACATTTAGACAATTATATAAAATTAACTAAGTACATTGTTAGATAAAGTATCAAGAAATAGATTTGCATCCCTCTGGTATTTCAAACATAACAACTAGTACCTCAGGGGAAAAAAAGAATGCTTGTAGAAAATTATTTGTAATTTTCTACTACTCAGTAAGTCTGCCTATAGTATGGGGTTACAGCAAATTAAAGATGGTAGGTATTATCTAGATATAGGTGAAATTCTGTTAGTAATACATTCCAGTACAGAAGTAAATGTAACACTTATGCATCAGTACCAATGAGAAGCAGTAACCCTATTTTCTAATAACTCCAAATTAGTGTAGTTTTGGGTCTACTCTCAATGAGTGAACTTGCAATTCACATTGTTTAATTTTGAATTAAACATTAAAAGATCTTGAAATGGCACCAAATATACATATTAGTTTACATATTCATCTCATTTTTGAGCACTAATAAAGTATTTTGTGGACTTGTCAAAATTATGTGTAAATACAGTATATACCTGCTATTTCACTGAAATCACTAAGGTACTGACAGCTTTTTAATTCATAGGAAAGACAAACGTCACAGTATGGCATTTAAAAACCCAGCCCTTAGCTCTTCTGAAGCATAGATTGTGTGGTGGTAACGAAAAAATCTTTACACTCTATTTTAAAAGACAAACAATCACAGCAAACAAAACACTTGGTGAAGAAGTTCTTATTTTAGAAAGGACCTGAAAAGTTTTATGTTCCTCTGATACACTATGTAATCTCCTTAACTGGTAAAAGTGTGTGTTGTGATGCAAAAAGGAAGAAATAAAAGACCTCGATAGAGCTACAAAAGTTGCCTGCACAGTGGGACTTACCACCACAATACCTATGACTATGCTGTATCTGGGGAAGTAAACTGCTACGTTTTTATTTTCAGTGTCCCTGAAGTCCTCAATATTTTTAATTAGACTGCAACAGTTAAGTTAGTTGCAGTTAAGTCCCTACCTTTTTTTCAGGCTACAGCGGTACTATTAGTGTCCTGTGCTGCCAGAGATACCCAGAAACTACTTGACAGGTCTGTAATCCTACCCGAGAGATCTACCGGTGAAAATACCATATACACATATTTCCTCAAAGACTTATAAGCAATAAATACTAAATGTAAAATAGTCAATCATCAACATTTCCTTTAAAAAGAAGACTCACTACATACATAAAGACTAGCTGCTAGCACATAATCATTGAACACAAGAATGCCCCCCCCCCCACTTCCTTCCAGATTCATTATACAGCAGGCGACACTCAGAATTTAGTCATCCTGATTTTTTGCCCACTTTATATCAACCTCCTTTCTCAAATATCAATATGTGACTGTCAGTCTTCACTTTATAAGGAGACTCCCATGATTTTATTTTAACTCAAGCTTTTATGCATTCATACACACTTCTTTTCAAATGTGTTTTTATTACAAGACAAACCAAATCTTTTTGCCAGGCTATTTTTATTCTGTAGCTTGAAAATGTTGCATGTCTTCTTTCATTTTTGCGGGGTATTCCTCCATAATTCTCACCTTTTAGCTTCTACATTGTACCACATAAACAATTAAACACACATCCTTAAAAGGTGTAATGTTATAGAAGCATCATGCCTGCATTCAAGGCATCTTTCAGGCACCCCAAAATGAACAAGAAGAAATGGTTGATACTAGCATTGGAAGGGCAAAATTCCTGGAAGATAAATATGAGAGGCAGAGGTTGGAAAGAATCCCCTTTTCTTTGTTCTCCAGGAAGAAAACATTTTTATTAAAACTTTGCTTTGGATTTGCACAGACCAGCTTCAATACATATGGTATTTACACAAAGGCTAAAACACCTGGCAAGTTATGAAAGACAATTCAGGCTGAAAGGGTGATGAGGCATCAATTCACTGCCTCACGGCGGCAGCCTCCACCAGATATGGCAATCCCAGTATTGTTAATGGCATTCTTTCCATTAATTACTGGAAATTAAATGCAATGGTCATCTTCGGATTCTTTTCTGCACCTGTCACAAACATATTTCTTAACCAAATCACATCTGCAGAGACAAAGCAACTGTGCAAAAAGAGAGCCAAACTATCTCCATAGTCAAAGAATAAAGGATGTTGAAGTGACTGTCAGAAGTCATCTAGTCCAACACGTCATCAAAGCAGACCGAAATCAGGTTGCACAAGGCCTGTCCAGCTGAGTGTTGAGTATCTCCAAGGACAAACATCCCTGAACTTTACTGGCCACTTGTTCAGGCATTGACCACTAGTAAAGAAAACTCTTTCTTTACACAACACAACATGGAATTTTCCATGTTCTGATTTGTTTTCTATGCCTCTCATGCTATCACCATGCACCTCCAGAAAGCATTCATTTTTCACCTTCCCTTTTTCCCATGATTATCTAGTTATAAATAGCAGTAAGATCTCTGCGGAAAGTTGTCTCTTTCCCAGGCTGAACAGACCCAGTTTCTTCTGTCTCTCAGCCTGTGTCTTGTGCTCCAGCCCTAACCAGCTAATTGGCCTTCCATTGGATCTGCTCCCATATATCAATAATGAGAAGATCACGTGCAGTCTTACAAATGCCAGATAAAAGGGAAGGATGGATTAATTACCTGGATCTGCCAGCTAGAGTCTTATAAACCAAGACATGGATGCAACTGACTCTCTTTGCTGCCAGGGCATACTGGTAATTCATATTTCACTTTTCCATCATGATCCCCAGATCCTGTCTGCAAAGCCAATGAAGATAAATTCTTGCAGCAGACTGTATTATTCAGATTTCAAAAGAGACAGATCCCCAACTAAAATAGAGCATGACAACACGAAGTAGAGAAGACAAGTAGAATTGCTAACTCACAAAAGTCTTTAAGAGACAATGAATAGAGAAGTTTAAGAGATTGCACCGCCATTTCAGGCTTCACTCCTTCATGAGTTGTCATTTAATGCAAAGCACTGCTCTGTAAAGTAGTACCCTTATTTGTAGTTAGCACAGAGAAGATCACTGTTTCTGTATAGTTTATTTTATAATAATTGCTTTATAATACTTCACATGAATACATACACACAGAGAGAACTTAACATTTTATGAAGAGAGCAGTTTAAACAAGAACATTGAGATGCAGCATTGAATCGATTATATTCTTAACAATATCCTGCAAGTAATTTACTGAAATTAAAAAATGTTAACATAGTCTTTATAAAGATACCACCATCTCTTACTAATAAACTCTCCTTCTAAGAATGGCCAGTCTGTAAGGTGATACTAATAAACTAAGAAAGATATTTCCACACACTCCCAAAGAAATCAAAACCTCTAAAGAAACAATCATATAGCATCTAAGACATACAAGTTCACATGTTTAGAAACAAGAATCTTGTCAAGCTCAAACAGAAACCTCCGATGACAATGCAAGCACACATACAAAACTTTCATCTACTTATTAGCATGACAGTAATGTACTGTTTCGTGTCTTAAAAGATTAGAAAATGGGACTGGACTTCAGTGTATGTCCTCTGAGAAAGAAAGGGTCACAGCCAATTATGTAGGTGGATGTACTTGTGTTGTGGTTTGAGGCTTGGAATGGGGGTGTGACCTTCCAGCAACTGGGAGGACCCCAGGTGGGTGTGAAACCATTGTATTCCCTCCCCTTCCCACACACACTCTGATAAGAGGCAGGGAGTGGGTTCTTGTTTCACTCCTGCCTTGGAGCTCGGAGAGGAAAGTTCTCCTTTCACTCCGTGGGACCCTGGAACCATTTCTGAGGGTTTTGTATATTTTATCTTTTGTATTATTCCCCTGATCTTTATATATATTATTTTCCTTACCTCCCTTTTTCGTTTTCTGTTCCTTGTTGAACAATATACTTCATTTTTTTTTTAAAAAGTCTCTCTCTCTCTCTCTCGGGGGTGGGGGAGAGGCGAGTACATAGTTCTGTTCCGTGTGGGTCCTGCCCTGAACCCCTTTTTACACGGAACCAGGACAACTTGGCCTCTGGGAAGGAAAATATTGTGCTTATGAAATGCACCAAATGAGGACACAGCAGCTTGTCAAGTTGCTGTCTGTTCAAGGGAAGCTATTGTGGACAGAATACACTATTAGAAAAGAAAGATAAATAAAACCACTTAGTGTGTTTATGTCACCGGCCAGGAACTACCTCACACTCCTACAAGTAAATTGAGCAAATGTGAGTCAGGGTATTTCCAGGTGCTAATAACAGGACATAAACAACTGAGTAAATCAAAACTGGATATAAACGGCTATTCCAGGGTGGAAGGGTATTGAGTAGGTTTGGTTTGGTTCAGTGCTGGGTATTTTGAGGGAGGCATTTCTTTATTTTAGGAAAGGGTCAAGGCACACAGAATTTAAACATGACGCATGTCACAGAAAGGGCTTTTTTTTTTTTCAGATCTGAAAAGTTTGAGGGACTGCATAGTTTACAAAGAGAAGATTATTTCTGAAGCTTTCTGCCAAAAGCTAAAATCTATTTTTCAGCATGACTGATGTTAACATCATACCTAACCAGAAAATGCTGTGATTTGAACAGGCAAAAGTTGTAAGGCAGTACAGAAAAGTTACTTAAGACTATAAAGACATTCTTTAAGACGTTATAAACGGTATTAAGTATCAGTTTAAAAAATTCCACAACCTAAAATGAATCAGTTTGTAGCATCTCACAAACAGTGAGTTATTTCTAAATGTTTTCCTTATTTCTAAGTCCTGTACTAACTTAATTAAATATTTGGAATAATCTGATCCGACTGTGGAAGAGGTTGAGCACCACCTTAGAGCCTTTATAAAAATTTGCCACACTGTTGCTTCCTCTAAATTAAAACATATTAGCTATTACTATGTTTACTGGTTGGAATGGTTTTCAGCAAAAATCCATAAGCAAAAATTTAAATCATAACATTTTTAATTTTTTTCCTGTTTCTTTCACTCAAAAAAAAAAAAAAAGAAAAGGAAGAAAGAATAGTATGATGGCTTTATCTTGGGCAGGAAGGCACACAACTTTTTCCTTAGAAAAATCTCATAAAATATTATCTTTCCTGCATAAACTCAGAAGTATGTAGATGTCAGCCGGTTGAAAAGCATTCCAAGTTTGCCATGGAAACAACGTTCTTACTTCAAAATAATACAACTGCTCACTGTGGACTATTGGCATGAAAGCTTCCAATCCAAGCTCATTGACAGCTTGTGTAGTGGATAGATGAGGCATGGAAAATATTTCAAATTAGTTCATTTATCTTACATGGGAAGAAACAGATTTTTTTTTCTTGTTTTTTGGAAAAAAAAGCAGAGAGAGAGAGGTACAAGTGGAGAGAGGGGGAGAAAGGGGAAAAGGCAGGGGTAAAGATGAGTAAAACATGGGAGGGAAGGAAGGACAAAAAGAAAAGGGAGGCAAAAGCAGAAAAAGCAGGAAAGGAGTAAAAGAAGAATGAAGGAAAGAAAGGGAAAGGTGAGGAAAGACTGGGAAAGGTGAAAGGCAACGCCTTTTTATATCAATTATTACCAGATACATGGATACACATATATTTTTTGTTCATGAGAAAACATATGTCCCAAGACTAGCTAAGCTAGCAGATGTTTTTAACTGGTTTTCATCTTATCTTCACACATTTCAGAAAATAAACACTCAGTTTTATTACCGCATTAAATACATGCAGATCTAAAATGTTTTGTCCTAAGGACTCAGACTGTAGATATTTTTCAAACATGAGGCATTATTCCCCAAGCATACTTCAGAAATTATGCCATGCACATCCAAGATGAAGAATACAATAGACCAAGTAAATAATCCAGTGTCTTATTGCTACAGATGTTACTGGAGCCCACGACATAGCAACGGGGGTGGCTCAAAGGACAGAGTAATGTACTGTGAGTTAGATGACTAAATCTGTTCCTGACATTCCAATGGCTGCTAAGAATATGATTCTGACAAACTGAGATAGGCTTACTCCTCCTGCTTTGAATTTAGATCATTGTATTGTTACGCCAGGGAAGGCACCTTAGTACTGGACAAAAATCATATGAGGACCAAATATACATGTACACATCAAACTTCTGTAAGAAGTCCATATGGGAATCTTACCACAAACCGCAGACTGTATGGAAATTTACCCATGAACAAGGAATTATTTTGTATCAGAATAATGACCAAACATTACAAAGGTCTGTAATTACTGATTGTTTCTGCAGTACAGTTCTAATTCCACATACAGAGAGGCTCTGAATCCTATTTACTTATTGGAATGTAAGGTATTATTCTAAAAGTGAAACAATGCAGTTCAAAGAGAATCTGAATGAACAGAAGTGTTTAGTTATTTTTAACAGAACTACTGCCTATGGATAACATTTGATTATGTTTTATAGAGCTATATCTTATAGGCAACTCAAGTTTTGCTTCTTACAGAAATATACGTTTGATTTTTATATTTTTTAATTTATTCAGTAGGTCCTCTCTACCCAGCTTTTCAAGCAGTCTTGAAGGAGGTTAGAATTTTCCTCACATCTTTATCGTTGACATTTTTTATTTTCTAATTTCCTGCTCTGGGGCACACTTCTCATACTTGATGGACATGTAATTGATTTGTTTAGTGTTAGTATTTAGCAAGGACTGCTATTGAAGGGCAAGCTGTACTCTCTTCCACTGTGATGCTCAGTCCACTAAAAACATAATAGAGAAATGAAAATTTTTTGAAGTCTATTTTACCTGTCCAGTGTACGGACTGACCCGTCGTCTATTTAGTCTAAGGAGACCCATGCAAACTATTATGTTCTATTTTAAAACATAATTTTCAGCATCTCTGCCATCGTGCTGCATACTTTTCTTTCCCAGAAAGCATCATCTCTCACCATAAACAGACTTCACTAAATTATGAAGACGTGGCCTATGGGACCATGGATCCAGTTGTCCATGGTATAATTTTGACAGCTTCTTTTCTTCCTTTTTTTGTATTGCAAACCTTTTCTTTAATCTGGAACTCATTCACAGGGAAATAAACTGATCTAATTTTGAAGGCAATTTTTTAAAGTTCCTCACTGAACACTAAATCAGTAAAAATATGTAGGAAAGTATACAGTATTTAAAAAGTCACAGAGCAAGAGTAAGTCGCAGCATATAGTTTGACTTTTGATACCAATATTCAAAACTTCTTTTTGACTAGTTAGACTTCTGGAAGATATTCTTTCTCTCCACACAGTGCATCCAACACTTGTGTTAATGGACCATTAAAAGATGTTTCATTGTGCCTTAATGGCATAATACATTATAAAAGTCAGGTGAAGGAAGGAATTACACCTCTCAATCTAAAAATATGTCATATAAAAGGCTATAGCTGATATTTCCAGAAAGAAATATAACAACAAGCTGCCAATGTAGCACTGCTAGGTAATTGGTGAATTTTTGAAAACCTGTCTGTCATAGAAAAGATTTTTCAAAACTTGTCCAGAATTGAATTAAACCATTTATTAAAACCATAATCTGACTTGAACTTCTGACACTGATTTGAACATGTCATTCATATTTCTAAGCATCTTGATAAATTACTGAAGAAGACAGGTATAATATTACAAAGCATAAGTCAGTCGCTTTAGCTCCTAAATACTCTTTTACTGACCCAGTAGATCTATGTGCAAGCTCTAAAAAATTCTAAATGTTTCTCCAGGAACTGAGATAGCACACAGAAGATTCCCCCACTCCATACACTGTCCATTTGCCATACACAACATAGTGTCTCAGCACCAGAGAAAGAATGGCATGGGCATTTGGATCTCTGAGTCTCACAGTACATTACACCTGATACACCAATATGGAGGCACTCAAGTTATCCAAGCTTTCTGGGTAACTGTGAATCATTTATCTACTTACTTGCCCAGGTCTTTGCTGTACTAGGACTAATAAATCCCTGTGACTTCTGTCAGGTGGGGCCACGCACAGTACACATTTTCCTATATGGTGTACTTTGCTCAGCACCCTGAGGAGAGCATCTGCTCACTTTCTGAGAGAGCTTGCCATAGCCTGAGATCACACAGGAGGCAACACTGAGCATCCACGTCCCGCAGAAAAGGCAAAAAAAATCACTAGAAGCAAAAGTGAAGACAGCCTCTCTGATTTCCTGTTACTTGCTCACACCACACCACAAATCCCCATTAGAATGGTTCATTTTTCCTTTAACCTCATTACAAATAGCAGCTTCAAAGGCGAGAAGGCCATAATAGTAAATCACACTATAAACCAGCTGGTTTTTAACTGTTTACAGAACTATTTCTAGCATAAAAAAGGAAAGAAGCTGAGAAACCAAAAGGCCGCATAGCCTTTTTTATATTCAGGATGCAAAGTGTATGTTTAATTGCTTTCACTGCTTTGACTCAAAAAAGCTAATTTTTTTACTTCATTCATCTTACTTCATTACTTTACTCATTTTTCACTTACGGCTAACAAGCAGTTTTTAAGCTTTGAGGAAGTTTGCACAGAGAAACAGATAGTGGAAGAACATACTAACTTCTCAGAGATATTTATCAGTAAATCAGAAAAAGTCCAAGAACATAATTAAAATGGAAAACTGAAATTATTTTCTCCTAAAGTGAATCTTTTACAAATTTGGTTCTATTCATATTTATTCTCTAAAATAGTAATCCTATGTTCCTTGATGCAAATACTCAGTAAAAGTGGAAACTCTAGTCAACTCCCTCTACATCACTTTGCCTTGGAGATGGTAGATACAAAGCTCAGTGTGACCTAGAGCTGGAAATAAATGACTACTAAGTGGTGATGAGTTTAGCTTTCAGCCAACAGACCAACATCTGAAAAAATCACTGAAAATTTTTGTGGAGTCCTAGAAATTGCATTCTGGGATCATGGTGATGCATTGCACAAAACCAGTTCAGCCTTCTTGGAAAGCTCTACTACCACAGCTACCTAACACCTTTTAGCCTTGTAAAGATCCTTGTTTTCATTGAAGATTCCTCTCTTGACCATTAACTTTTGTGTCAGTTATCAATAGCAATAGGGAGAAAACTAGTAATCCTCCTGTAAATTAATGACCTCTGTAATTTGTCAGAGATACAAAAATCTCACAAGTATGAGTTGAAGAAAAAGCAAAGACCTAAGTAAAGCATCTCTAGGAACCTTTAAATTCAAAACATATTGTATTTTTCAATGTTACATGTTCATATGTATAAATAAGCAACATAGCCCTCTCATTTGTCAATACAAAATATTATAAATACAACTGTATATGTTCAACAACCTTTTATCTACCCTTTATGTAAAACAACAGTTTGAGCAACTTTTGTTAGCTGCATTTTTCATAATGGACTTCCTTTTTTTTCCTTCAAACATACTCCATAACCTCCCCCTAGAGATAGTAGGATGCATAACAGAATGCAGAAAAGTATAATTTACTAAAGCTGTGTGCTCAATGACTACCATTAAGACTACCAAAGTAGTTGTAAACATCCAGCCCAGTATTCTTATTTAAACTGGTATACCACAAAGTAACAAAAAGCAAGCAATAAAGCCTCTTTGGTAAAAGAAACAGTAGCTAGAAAATATTCAATGAGGGGTAGGTATGCTCTGTTTTTGTTTATGAAAAGTTCAGTATAATTTAATAAAGTCTGTTCTCAGTGTGTTCTAAGTCTTCAGGTAATTTCTATGCATGGTCAAGTAAATTCCTATGTCTAATAGTCTTGTCATGTTGTGTGGATTTTGCAGTATTAACTACCAGCATGCCAAGGACAGAGACTCAAAAGGTGTAATAAAGAGATTATTGTGGTTCCTATTAGCAAAAAGAAGGCCATTTTTGTGTCACTAAAGCCACTTAAATTTAAATACTGTAGAAATGTCAGGTTTGGAATATGGTTCATCATACGCTGGCTTGGAATCATACATATACTACTGTATACCATTTTATAACTGAAATTAAATACAGAAGACTTTCTCACTGGGAAAAAAAAAAAAAAAGAAGTAATCAACACTATCGATTTTAAATACATTTTGGGGTGATTATCCTTTTAGTTTTCTAAGGTGCATGAGGAAGAAGGTCAACTGAATTACACACCCCTAAGTATTCACTCAGGATGAAGAAGCTCTTCATACTTGCTTAGCACTCACATACATTTACTGCAGTGGAACCAGAGTGGTCACTTGATAGGAGAAGAGGATTTGCTCAAGAAAAGATATATATTTAATATACATACACTTTTGAAAGAAACAGTAGGCAGAAGAGAGGTTCCTGAATGAAATCTGGAGAGTCCTTAGTGGCTTACTGCCTTCATCTCAGGCAAAGTACACAGCACAGGTAACCTGGGTGGCTATTACAGCACGCAACAACACAGCACCTACCTTTTAGCAGTCTGGCACGTGAACTGACTGTTGAAACAGGATTCCATGTGTTTGCATTCCCTGCCAACTTTTCCAATAAGAGTTTTTCAAGGAATTAACCCAAATGTCTCCAACCTGACTCAGGGAACTTGAGTTTGGCATAGTGCAAAGAACATTGCTGGGGCAGAGTATCAATCATTATCTATATTATTTCACTGCTAAGATCTCATCAGGTATCTTTTGTTCATACCGACACTGACTTAGCACTAATGACTTAGTTTGAAAGACAAACTATTTAGACTATCATGTAATCAGCATGTACAATCTGAAACACTGGATTTTGCTACAGTGTTTCTTTTAAATCACATAGCAAGATAAAAGAACACTCAAAAAACAACCACCAGCCTGTTTGAAGTGTGGAGTTTCAAACAAGGACAACCATAATTATTATTTTCAAGTGGTTGTCAATGTGCAGAAACTAAATATGATAACTGATGATTAATATGACAGTGAGTATGATAAAGAATAACCTTATCTGTGAGTTAAGCTAGGACAAATTGAAAGAAACAGAGCAGAAAGAAAGGAGCAGAATGAAGCCCCTGTAAGCCATGAGGAAATGGTCAGAGACCCACTACAATACACAGACACACAAAAGTCTATGGGGCCAGATGGGATCCACCCAAGGGAACTAAGGGAACTGGTGGAAGTGCTCACCAAGCCACTTTCCATCATTTGCCAGCAGTCCTGGCTAACTGGGGAGGTTAGCCAGTGGATTGGAGGTTAGCAAATGTGACACCCCTCTACAAGAAGGGCCGGGAGGATCCAGAGGACTACAGGCCTGTCTGTCCAGGGAACTACACTGGAACAGGCTGCCCAGGGAAGTGGTAGAGTCACCATGCCTGGAGACATTTAAAGCACATGTAGATGTGATGCTTGGTGGTGATCTGGCAAGCAAGGGGTTAACAGTTGAACTTGATGACCTTAAAGGTCTCCTCCAACCAAAACAATTCTATGTGTCTATGACTCTGCAGTAAAAGAGAAGATCAAAATTACCAGATAAAAACAGGTATCTACATCACATTCCTTACAAATGCTTTTTATCAGCAGTATAGACCCCAGAGGTCTTCAGGAAGACCTCTAAGGCAAAAACTCAGTTTTCAGGTTCCTGCAGGAGTGTGCCTAGAAACAAAAATAATAGAATCGCTACGTTTTAACAAGTAACTCAAAAGAATGTAAAGAGCTACCTGCTCATATCCCCTAAACCTTGTTAATTAGATAACCTGAAAATGCATACTCAACTAATTCCTACCTATCTGTTTTTGTGTGCAGGATTTCCATACTCTCTGCAACTCTAATGCAGGACCTCAGGTGTCCATCTTTAACTCAGTGAGCCAGTACATCTGCTCAAATGTAAAATGCTGTTTTCTGCCACAGTGAATTTCTAGCAAAACAGCTTTTTGTGGAAACAGAACACTTTGAGGACAATATTGAAATAAAAGGAACATGCTGCTTTTGCTTTTAGAAGGCTGAGGACATTTAAGTAACTATTATGTGTTTTCACATGCCTCTCTCAATTTGTTGTCTTCATTAATGAATGCAAATTTCATAGCCATTTTTTTTTCCACAGTAGAAAAATATTTTCAAAGTTTGACTAATGAAATGTCTCTGTAAATCTCCACTGAAGTAAAAACAAAACAAAAGAATAAAAAAGTTCCTACATTTGGTAAAACAGCCAGTTTACCTAGATACAACTTCTGAAAATATTCTGTACCATGGCGAGTGCCTGATTTCACTAATTGTTAGACATAACTTACTCGAACAGAATGCAGCATCATAGATATTAATTACTAGAATTGTTTTTTATAGGGGTGGTATAACTATTTCAGTGGGAATAAAAACATGTGACAGCCCCCACTGGTCCCTGTTTTCCCAATGGCTTATTACATAGGCCCAGACAGAAGATGTCACAAGTCATCTTACAGCCCATGTTCATGCAGGTCCTTCTAAAACAAAGGAGGAAGGGAGGCACTGCACATCCAGTTTTGTTCCAGAGAAGCACCTGCAGAGCAAACTTGGACACCAAAATGGAACGATGCACCTATGCTCATGTTTAGACACCATCTGTCTAAAAACAAATTTTCCCGATAATAAAAATTATTTTTATAATAAAAAATGAAATTAAAAATCAGCTTTTGTTCCCACCAACAGCTTAAAAACATAGGTGTGCAGGTATCTACATAATAAAATTTTCACATTCATGAACAGCTGAGCAAATAGGTAAAGCCTGCTGTGTTTTATCTTGGGACAACCTACTTCTTGATAAGATTTTCTGTAGCATATAGTATAATGCTTTAGAAAAGAAAAATGTCTGCTTCAGGTTCAGCCATGTTTATTTTGCACAGCCAAGAACAGGAAAAAAATTAACAACACCCCAATCAGTGAATATAACTGTTCCAAAAGATGGCTTTGCAAAATCTTCCTTCTCATTAGAAAGAAATGACACCTGCACAACCATATGGTAAGTGCTGTTAGTGTTACTTGGGCTGTAACTATCTGAGACATACTCAACAGGACCACTTCACGTATTTCTACTTTTGTTGTGGAAGAACTGATGTTTCTATAGTGAGCTCAGGAGCACATCAAGACTGTTCGTTATGAAATATGAATTTGTATTGTTCCTTAGTCCAGAAATGAAGGTAATTCCTCCAAACTCCTCTTAGGGGGACTTACAACAATGAAAAAATACACCATTTATTTGCAAATAACACTACATGCTATTATTTCCAGCTACAGCAATTAACATCTAAAGCAATTGTGAGTAGTAAAATCTAGAAAACCTTCAGTTGTGCTTTGCAAAGATTAAGAAATATCTTAGCATTCAGCAATAACCAACAAGTACATCCACATACATTAATAGCAACATACTCATACAGGTACCAAAAACAAGATGTGTCAGTTCAAGGGTCAGTGCTTGAAACTGTTGACGTTGTTGCACTGCCACAATGAAGCTTCAACTACTTGTGCTACAGGGAGGCCAGCTATTGGTTTTACATTTCCTACAGATTAGGCCTGCAAATCCTGGATGCATCCCTGCAGTAACATCTGCTAAAACTTACTTCCCTATCTCTCTTATGAAGGTGGGGCTCAGTTCTCTGCTTCTGCTATTATTCAATAACAGCACCCTAACACTCAGCCCAAGGAACAGAGACTTGCTTTCAAGGATGCAACTACATACTGCTAAAAAGATGACCACAAAAAAAAAATTCTAGTAGAAGGTCTGAGACTGAAGCAACTGGACCTCACTTATATATATATGTCAACACCCAAGTCCTAATTTATAGACTGCTTTGGCAGGGTTATTGGCCTGAACCCAAACAAATTTAATACGCATTCTTCTATTTTAGAGGCAGCTACTGTAGCTTCGATTTCAGGATTAGAGCTAGGATATTCTTCTGTCCCACCCTCTGATGAGCTATTCCCCTACAACTCCCTTCCTGCTGCCACACGGATTCCTCCCCTTCTTTTTTTCTTTCCTCCAAAAGATGAGAGACATACCTAATCCAAGATACATTAAGTATTAGACTCAACATAAAGGGATATTGATATAACAGATCTTAGATACAACACAAACTACTGCCTTATTTGAATGTGCTCCTGTTTGAGAAGCAGTGTTATTCAGAATTGACTCTGAAGTCTATGCTACTGATTTGCAATGTGAATTTGAGAAAAGGGGACTTTTGCACCATTGTGTCCTCTCATAACTTGTTTATTTTCACATTTGGACAGCCAGATACAGCTGTGCCTAAAAATTGATGCAATAGGGTAAAAGAGATGAGTTTTCTTCCTTATTATAAAATGTATTAAGTATATTTATCTTACCATTCTTACAGAAATCTAATGGCATTTTCTCACAGTCCTACCTTTAAAAACAGTACCTTAATTCCACTAAAATTATGCTAATGTAGCACCTCATAGGACACGAAATCCCATGTGGCCTAAAAGATCTCAGATTTATTAAATGAGGCAGTTTTTATTACTAGTGATTTGCATCTCATTCCAAGCCCCTAATTAACACACAGTAACAGAGCTAAGAGAGAGCTGTATTTTCAATAACAATGTGATAATGATTTGAAGCAAAATGTAACCATCAATGTTTATAATCTCTTCTTAAAGGATGGATGTACTTGATGGTTTGAAAAAACAATCTAACTTTTTGTTTTCTGACCACAAGTATGAAACTCAAAAGCTTCTTAAAATAAAGGAAGCATCTCACTATGAACCGTTTGGAAAAAAAAGGCTCAATGGGAATTGTTAGGAACAACAGCACAATAAAAACTGTGTGAATGGAATTAAAAAACAAATATAAAGAGGTTCATGATCTCTGAAGTGCTAAATGCTATTGTTTCAAAGACCAGAGTTGCTAGAAATTTTAGATAGTACATTTATACCAGCTGCATAAAGAAATAGGAACTCTGAAAGAGAAGAGACAAGAAGATGTGAGACTGCAAGTAGAAAAAATGCAGTATAGGGTGAATAGAAGACATCAACAAATAAACAAACAGAAAGGAAAAGAAAATCAGGAAAACAAGAAGGTGCAAAATAGATAAAACAGAGAATATATCAATATTTGTGCTAGCAAAAATAATGAAAAAGAAATACTGAACTTGAAAAAAACTGAAATTCAATATTGAAAGCATTCATCTTTAAAATGCTATAAAACATGGACAGGAAACATTTAGAAGTTACAATTATGCTATATTCTCAGGAGCTGACTAGTAACTTGAACAGTCCATGACTCAGCTGTGAGTGCATTGCAGGACATGGGTCATTGTAACTTGTTCCTGCAAGACTTTTCTGGCTCTATGGCATGGAGCTTCCTACTGCCTTTGTGTTATTTTGGCTGGAGTCCTTGTTGGTGCTATAATATCAAAAGTCTAAGAAATCCACAGAAGTTGAAATGTGTAATTGCTCTTTATGTCCCCCTCAAGGACATGGCAGCAGTCCCCAAGGACTTTTCACAGAGAACATCTAGACTCTATTCTTCAGCATCTGGAATTCCTAACGATGGGTGAATGCTACTGCTCATCCAGTCTTTTAAACTCTACACAGGAAATACAATTCTGACACAGGTCTTTTAGCAGTGTGCTTACTTCACATCCACCCACTCTTCTGGTATTCTGAGTTTCCAGGGTGTACATGTCCAGTATGGTCATCAGGAAGAGGCCACAAGCTAAGAATCTGATCTCTCTGGAGGTCAAAATTTTAAAAGATTATTCCTAACTGAAGAAAGACCAAATTGTTATATATACGTAACAT
>NW_008631810.1:0-1472 GCF_000691845.1 Merops nubicus
ACTCTCAGGATCATTCTGCCTTTAAGTGTTATCAAAAATTTTTAAAGCTCTCAAAATGGTACTAAACAGAGAAACATACTAATTTAAGCATTGTTCTTTTTTTTTTTTTCTGATTTTCTACTGAAGTCTCCTTCTTATTTAATTTTTAGAAAGATTGCAGTGAATATTCCTTCCCTGAACATATTTTGAAGCTGTCCAGCTTTAATTGGCAAATTATACTAAGATAAAAGTACTAGAGTGGTGAAAAAGCACCAGAAGAGAAGTAGTAGTGTTACAGCCTTGACAAGCATGTTAAGAAGCAGCTGATTATTAGTAGTTCACCAAAATCTTGCAGATCTTCACACTTCAGTGTTGTGAAGGGGAGTATTTTGCTAAGACTTTAATGAATCATTTACAGAGCACATGGAGAGAAGCTTATACCTTGCTGATAATGCGCACACACACTGGATTCTTTAGCATTGTTATTTTCATGGAAGATTAATAATTCAAGGATAAATGTATCGGTTTAATATTGCTCTTCCCTTGACATTCACTTAATAAAAACACAAATCATTGAGTCTAAGTATAACACAATAAATATTTAACACTAACTTTCAAGTGTATTGTTCCCTGGTGATTTTACCAGTGGGGACAATGCCTGAGAGAATTTATGCGCATGATATGGCCTATCAGGACTGTAAAAATGCCTCAGACTGAGAAAAAAAATTATTATATGCTTATATATTAAGGGAAAAAAAAAGGTGGATTGTATTGATGAGAAAGACTATAATACTTCCCTGTCTATTTTTAGAATTATTTAGTAGGAGGAATTTTAAACCCCATTAATTTTAAAGCAAAATTCAGATTGCTACAAAGACATTATATTACAGAATGCCAGAATCCCAGAATGGTAGGGATCAGAAGGAACCTCTGGTGATCATCTAGTCCAACTCCCCTGCTAAAGCAGGCTTGCCTAGATCAGGTTGCACAGGAACGCATCCATGTGGGTTTTGAAAGTCTCTGGGGAAGGAGACTCCACAACTTCTCTGTGCAGCCTGTTCCAGTTCTCCATTACCCTCAGAGTAAAGAAGTTTTTCCTTAAGTTTAGGTAGAACTTCCTGTGTTCCAGTTTGTGCCTGTTGCCCCATGTCCTATGACTGAGCACCACTGAAAAGAGACTGGCCCCATCCTCTTGATACCAACCCTGTAGATATTTATAAGTGTAATGGTTTGAAACCTGCTGCCCCTGGTGGGTGGAGATCTGAAACCCTAAACCAGGTACAAGTCTGAATGAAAGGGGCGTATACCTGTTCTATTCCCACTCCCCTTTTCCTGTCTTCGGGACTTCCTGCTGGGATCTATAAAAGGGGTGAGAAGACACGCCTCTCTCTTCCCCTCTGCAGGGGTCCTGGCCGGGACACGCTGCTGCTGCTGTCTGTGGTTCCCTGTGCTGCACAGTGGCCGTGGCCATCTTGGAGACCTGGGCCTGATCT
>NW_008631810.1:1540-2804 GCF_000691845.1 Merops nubicus
CGCCAGACTCTCCCCGGCCTCCATCCATGTCCAAGGATTGTGTATCCAGCTTCAATCCATCTCAATCCAGTGAGACCCAGCACCGGGGAGCCTCAGCATAGCATTTGGGTTTTGTATATTTGGAAGTTTAATCTTCCTTGCCTTGTTGTTCCTACAACCCCCCTTTTCTGTTAAACCCCTACCCTTCTTCCTTTCTGTACCCTGTTAAACCCCTTCCCTTCTTCCTTTCTGATCCCTGTTAAATAATATATTTCATTTTGTTAATTTTCAATTTGGTGCAAGGTTTTCATTACCCCTGCCTTCCTTATTTACCTCTCTATCTGGGAAACTGAGGGATAAGGGAGGTGGGACACAGTTCTTCTGCCTTTTAACCGGGACAGAACAATAAGCATTGATAAGATCCTCTCTCAGTCTTCTCCAAGCTAAACAGACCCAGGTGTCTCAGCCTTTCATCATAAGAGAGGTGCTCCAGTCCCCTGATCATCTTTGTAGCCCTCTGTTGGACTTTCAAGTAGTTCCCTGTCTCTCTTGAGCTGGGGAGCCTGGAACTGGACACAGTACTCCAGAGGTGGTCTCACTAGGGCAGAGTAGAAGGGAAGGAGAACCTCCCTTGACCTGCTGGGTCACATTCTTCTTCATATACCCCAGGATAACACTGGCTTTCTTGTCTACAAGAACACACTGCTGCTGGGAAACTGAGGGATAAGGGAGGTGGGACACAGTTCTTCTGCCTTTTAACCGGGACAGAACAATAAGCATTGATAAGATCCTCTCTCAGTCTTCTCCAAGCTAAACAGACCCAGGTGTCTCAGCCTTTCATCATAAGAGAGGTGCTCCAGTCCCCTGATCATCTTTGTAGCCCTCTGTTGGACTTTCCAGTAGTTCCCTGTCTCTCTTGAGCTGGGGAGCCTGGAACTGGACACAGTACTCCAGAGGTGGTCTCACTAGGGCAGAGTAGAAGGGAAGGAGAACCTCCCTTGACCTGCTGGGTCACATTCTTCTTCATATACCCCAGGATAACACTGGCTTTCTTGTCTACAAGAGCACACTGCTGTCTCATGTTTAACTTGTTGTCCAGCAGGGTTCCCAGGTCCTTTTCCACAGATCTGCTTTCCAGCATCTTAACCCCTAACCTGTACTGGTGCAGAGGGTTATTCCTCCCTAGGTACAGGACTCCACACTTGCCCTTGTTGAACTTCATTAGATTCCCTCTGCCCAACTCTCCATCCTGTCAAGTTCTTGCCAAATGGCAGCACAGCCTTCT
>NW_008631811.1:0-4393 GCF_000691845.1 Merops nubicus
GGTTCAAACCCCAGCATTTCAGCCTCCAAGGCCTTGCATGTGGAATTCCTATTTGGGACAACAAGAATAAGTAAGATTAAAAAAGCTATATAAAATGATAAGGTTTTTTTGGGTTTTTTTTTTGTTTGTTGTTTTTTTTTTTTTCCTTTGTGTTTTTTTTTGGACATGTTTCCTTTAGACTTCACTGGTAGGAAGAATATTCTGTGCCTTTTTCTTTGCGTATATGTCAATAAACAAATCTTGTTTTTCTCAGCATTATTGTAAATACTTGCAATCTCTTGCATTAGAGGTGTAAGTTTATTAGAATTGTTAGTAAATTCCCCTCTTAGAAAGCTTAAGTACTACACACTTTAAGAATAAATACGGTCTGAATATTTTAAGTCATGAGAACTGTTCAAGTTCACACACTGCTGTGCTCTTTTAGTTTTACTTACCTAATATTCCTAATATATAATATATGGAAGTTGTACAGAATTGTTTTACTTTAAAAGTTAGCATTAGTCCTTGAATTGCATACAGAGCTGAAGACACCTGAGATTTTTTTTTCATTTAAAGGTAAATATTACAGGTAATGCTGTCACAGACTGGTGACTCCACCTTGCAGAAGATCACACATTTTCTCAGTATACCATCATAGAATACAGTCTCAGTCAGTAGCAATCACTTGTTTTATGAATATACTTAGACAAATGTTGCCAGAATTCAAGCATTTGTCAAAGTTTGTTCTGTTTCAGTAAAATATATATGAATATCAAGCAGTGTTTGGAGTTAAGTGCAAACTGGTTTACTTAGTGGATTGAAAGTCTAGGTTTTAAAGCATCACAGCCAGGATCAAAAACACCAGGGCTTCTAAAGTTATAGCTATTGAGCCAGATATCCAGGTAGCATCCACATAGTGAATATTGTGCTACTTTTCATGCAGAACTCCAGAATTATAATAGTTTGGTTTGTATGGGAAAGAAACCAAGTTTTGAAATAACAAAACCTTCCATGAAACAGATTTACGTTTTATTTCTCAGCTCTAATAGAAATTGCTTCCCATGATATAAATCAGTAATTTTGAACATTGTCTATACTGTTTTGTACTTCAGTATTTTGCTGTACAAATTATAGATAGTGTTGAAATATTTTGCTGTCCTCTACTAGTTTCTGTTGTCACTGCTAACATAATTCAAACGAACGAGTTGAAACCACGACATGCTAGAATCAAAACAGCTTTTGATTTCTTCCTTTCACACATTACACACAACCTCGTCCATACATGTATCATAAAATATATTCTTACATATTCTGTTAATTTCAAAAATGTATTCAGAGATGCAGAAGTAGTTTCATTTTTTCCTTTTTTTTTTCCATTTATCAAAATAATAGTTCACATTTATTCCTTTATAAACAGCTGGTCACTGGTACACATATATGACAAACTTGAGTGGAATTAGGTGCTAAAGTAACCTGAAATGTTTACAAGAGCAAGTTACATAAGTAGGAACATATATCAAATCTACATATTTTGCTATATTAGGACAGACTTTTAGATGCTACTTGAAAGCCTGGACCAAAAAATTAGACTGAAAAAACTTGTTTACTTCACCTCATCTCACCATGTGTCACATTTCTTTAATTATTATTTCTTAATGAATGTAAAAAGTCCAAAGTCCTATATATCCAGGTTTAAACTATGCCTATAGAAATTAATTCTAAATCTGTATGACTCAAAGATTATTTGTACACTTCTAATGAGGCTGTGATGTGCCTTGTCAACCTAACGTTTGTCTGTGAAATGCAGGTTAAGAAGTTGTGGCACCGACACCAGTATCTGTTGTACAAGCCAGTGGAATACTTCATAGAGAAAGATGCCTAACTTGGATGTTGTCATCAGTGTTTCTATCTAGATTAGATTCAGGTTTGCATCACACCTCTCTTTACAGTTCAGGTGGACTAGCACGCAGAACACAGCAGCTTTATATTTCACTTCATTACCCAAGTCAACCCCCCAGGTATCTCTACAATGTAGGTTTCAATTTATTCTCTTCAGTTGGTTTCACCTGTCTGGGGAATTCTCTTTGGAATTTAAAACAAGCCCAGAGGGTTGTCTTACCGAAAGATCATAACATGGCAGAAAGTTCATACACTTGGCTACAATAGTCAGTTATTCTTTCAGCATATGACAATATAGTAAACGTACATGATAAAGTGTCTCTAAGTAGCAGCAGAGATTTGACATAATCTTAGAGAAATATGATACAACTATTTTATATTTTTAAAGTTGCTTACACTTTTTATTGCTTAATTGTTTTTGACAAATGCAAGGCAGAAGCTCTTCATTAATTTAGGAGCAGGCAGAGGTTCTATTTCCACAGTTAAAAGAATTTTCTGAGCTCACAGGATGTTAAAACCTTGTCCTAAGAGAGATTCTTCTGCCTTAGCTACCTTTTCTGGTCATTTTACCATCTCACAGAGTCCTCTGGCAATCATAACAACTGATGCATGAAAAGCTCATACTCAAAATGTCTTTAGTATGTTTTATTTTCTTTGCCTATAATTTACCTTAAAGCAATGAGAAGCAGCAAAACTAGGAAGCTCTATGTAATTGTTTTGTAAAATATCCATGTTTGCTGAACCATCATTTAAAATCCTCTAACATACGATGGTCCTAGAATTTTATTAACTCATTCTGCTCTGAAAAATAAGATAAAATTCTGAAAGACTGGTATCTTTCCAAAGACCTGTAAGAAACAGAACTGTTCCCTTCACATCAACACCAATAACACTGATGTTTCTTCATATGCATACATATCTCATACATATATGCAGAAAATATCCCTTTTCTGGTATTTCTTCAGAAAAGAAGGGTGTACTACACTTTCTCATAATTCAGTATAAATGCAACAAAAATAATTCTGCTATTGTATTTATCAACCATAGCACCACAGTCTATCCATAGAGAAATAGTTACAGTTATTTGTACTAAACAAAAAACTTCAATTTTGTTTTAAAAAAAAATGTTTTATATATTTGCTTAATATTCTGGACAGCACCTTTATGGCTCTTAGCAATCTTTCTGGAATTTTTAATTAAAGGTGTGATGGAAGATTAGATAGCAGCATCAGAACAGGAAGATGAATTTAGTTGTAACTGATTAGTCTCAAAAGCAAAAACACAACCAGAGAGGCTGAATTACTAAGTCTGTGAAAGGGCAGGGGGATCAGTGGTGGAGCAAAAGAATCATGACAAAAGTTCATACTTTTTCTTCTTTAAACAGTACTGAACATTCCATATTTTTTCTTATTATTTAAAACAAACAAACAAACAAACTAAAACCACAAAATTGCTCTGACTGAGGCTTTAGAAATTCTCAGCATATCTTGTTCTTAGTAGAACTGCTGCCCAAAACATATATTAAATCAAAATTTAAGGCAATTACTTTCTGTAGTATTTTGTGTGCAGGAAAGTATATTTTAGTGATTGCTAAAAGCTAATTAAATATTAGTAGCATGATCAAGTAATCAAACATATCATAATGATGTACTTTCCTATTTATTAATTCTAATATACCTAGATTTTTATTTATAGTAAAGAAATGCAAATCCAATATATATATATATCACTGCAATATATATTGAATCATCAGTGTCTTCAAATGCAGTCTTTGAAACTGATTTATAGAACTGTAACAGCAAAATTGCAGGTACGATTTATTGGAGCCAAAAAGCTGTTGTTTTCCAGCGACCGTTGATCTCTGCAATAGAATGAAAAAAGTTTTACAAACACCAAAACTGGAAAAAAATCAGAAAGACATTAAAATATGTGTCAAAAAGGTAAACAGTAGAAATGGTTGTGTCTGCTAAGCCTCACTGGGAAGGACTACATTTGCACTAGTGTTTCACATGCCGTTGCTATCAGGCATTCTCAACAACTTTAACTTAAGAGGTGAAATCTTTGTATACACAAAAAATCTGTTTCTTGTGGACACAGACTTTGTCCTCTTATTCCCTCTGAGATGTTTTGAAGGGGTTGTCATGTAAATATTTTTGTCCTTTGAGTGCAATGTCTCATATATTGTGTTCAGTTTGTAATGGGACAAAGATAAGAGGAATCACAGAATCACACAGAATGGTAAGGGTTGGAATGATTCTCTGGAGATCATCTAGTCCAACTCATGTGGTAAAACAGGTTCATATAGAAAAAGTTGCATAGGAATGTGTCCAGGAGGGTTTGGAAATTCTCCAGAGAATGAAGATTCCACAGCCATTCTGGGTAGCATGTCCCAGTGCTCTGTGACCCTCAAAGTGAAGAACGTTTTCTTCATGTTCAGATGAAACATCCTGTGTTCCAGTTTGTGCCCATTCCCCATAACCTATCGCTGGTGTGGTGGATCAGCCCCAGGTGGGAG
>NW_008631812.1:0-16301 GCF_000691845.1 Merops nubicus
GGCCTCCAACCATCACATCCCCCACAAATCACTCCCAAGTCTGTCTGTTTTTGCTGTCTCAAATCAAGGGAGTGGTATCAATTAAAAAAAAAAAAAAAAGTCTGTTTTCTGGAGTTTTTGTTTTCGCAGTCCAAATAATTGCCAAATTTCTTTGAGAAAGTATTGCATAAAGTGGCAGAAATATCAGAATAACAAAAGCAGTATTTCAGGAAAGTCCATGTAGACGAGCTGAATTCTCTGTGCTTCAGCCTTTGAGCTTTCTCTGCATGACTGGACTGGCTGGAAAACTTCAGAGACCCACTGTACAGCTTTATATGGACACTTAGAAAGCTGCTCTGATGGGCGGTTGGGTTTGCTTTAATTGGTTAAGAAACAGAAAAACGGGAGATGAGAATATGTGACATTTTGCTCACTATTGGTATTGTCTTTCCCCCACTGCCTGAAGTGCAAACTGGTCCTTACTGGGAGCTCTAGGATGTGGATCTCGCCTCTTCAGGTCTAGAAGAGAAGTCTGTGTCTAGGGAAGTGATATCAGTTTTGTAAAAGGTTTAACTAGGAAATCTTGTAGCATGCTGCAGAGGAAGATAGCCTATGATACACTTGAGCACACACAGCACTACAAGTGTGAAAGGAGAAATAGATTATATCTGAAAGACATTAGCCATTGATCTGCAGCTCCAGGGCAACTACTTCATGCAAGATGCAGAACTTCAAGGCATGAGTCAGTGAAGTGGAAAGCCACAGGAGGAAGTACTCGTGCCGTAGGATCCTTGTCCTCAGAGAAAATAACAGGCCATGTTGTGTTGCCCAAATGTCTGTTTCTGTGGGACAGGTGGAGAAAAGAAAACACATTAGAAATGTCATGCTAGGTCATACCAATGTTCTGTTAAAACCCAGTATTTTCTCACTGCTCTGCAGTGAAGACACTATGCAGTGAAAATATATGAGCTGGCCACTTCTGTGGGTGACTTCCTTAATTTGCAAAGCTGTTGATCCTGGAAGATTTGTCCCTACTTATTTTGGCTTTTTTTTTTTTTTTCCTTCCCTTTGTTTTGTTTTGTTTTGAACCTTTTGTTATGTACATATATAATCCCTTTTGGAATCTGTTGATACTGTTGCCTCCACTGTGATACTGTTATAGCTAACTTCCAAAGTTCACTGTCCACTTTGTAAAGCTGTATTCTCTTTTAACTAGTTTAAACTCTCCGTTTTAAAATACTTTCCCAATAGTGTCAAGTTCCCCCTGTGTCTTAGTGGTGTTGGATATGGTGAATACCAGGTCTGCTTTTACCTTATCCATTGCCACCTTCTTGACTTCATTGGTCTTCATCATACAACCACTCCAAGTAAGGAGTCCCAGACAGTCTTTTTGTTTCAACTGTAGTTTATTGATTCTGGCTCTGGAATAGAGGAACTGCATTTGATTGTCAGTAAGCGAAATCCTTTCTATGGTCCTGGAATTATTTTCACAATTTCAAAATTCAGCTCTTGGCAGATGATGCACTTTTGGATAGTGGTGAAGTTTCATGGTGGTTTGGTTTTCACTAAACTGTGAAAGTGCTAGTGAAATTTAACAAGTATTAATTGACAGGAAGATCAACGTTTGCTAGAGTAGCTTTTGAGGGATGTTATTTTAGTAGGATTCAGTATTACAGATGTCAGATTTTCAAAATCATGAATTGGACCCTTTTAAAACTGAGTTAAAAATAATAATTTGGACACACACACCCTTTTTTTTTTTTCCCCTTTTTTGAGATTTCTGGTCTTAAAATCATCCCATGTTTTTAGACAGTAGTGAGGCCTGGAAATCTATTTTAAGCAAACTTCTCCTAATTCTGACTCTAGGAGCTTGCAATGCAATATTTAGTACTACAAGAGTTGGCAACACTGCTAGTTTACAACAGAAAAGCTTAGGCCCTGGACAGATGCCATGCGGCATTTTCTTCATGCAGGCAGAGAGCAGCAGTGTAGCTGGTGGATGTGGTCCTAGAAGATCTCACCTGACTCATCTGAATACTGAAGTAGTTCAGAGATTTTGAAGTAAATTATCAGCCTACCAGGAGGAAAAACAAGGAAGAAAAGTGCAGTGCTTGTGGTTTGCTTATACTCTGAGGGGCTCTGTAACTTGTTGGCAGCTTAGAGCAGCTGAGTCAGGGAAATGGCCTGGGCCATTTGTTCTTAGAAAAAAGGAAACTTAGAAAGTTTTGTATGTTCTTCTCTTCATCAGATATATCAGATTCTCTTTGGTCCCAGCTGGCAGCCTGGATGATACATTTTCAGGTGTTAATCAAGGATGCCTGTAGAAAGACTAAGATTTGGTCTGACTCTCGTATCTCTTCAAAATGCTCTATTGTCTATGTACTGTCTATATGTATCAATAGGGTCAAATCTTCACAGGTATAGTTCCAAATGTGCAGATCTAGTGTTTTCATAGCATCCTGGGGGATCTCTAATTACCAAGAGAAAGCCCCTTCAAAGAGAAACAGTTGAGACTGAGGAGAGGTGAGTAACTGTGTGAAACTCAGCTGTGTTAGCAATTAGTGTTAGCAAATGAGCCCATACACCACCATTCCCTTAATATCTAGAAGAATGTTTTAGTAACTGTGGCACGCATTTTCCCCAAGATGTCATCACCTTGCCTGATTGATGCTCAGATAAAGCACAGACAAATTAACACATACAACTAAGAATCAATATAAGAATGAAGGTGAACAGCTGAACCACTTTAAGGCTGGGCTGAACAGAGAACCGGATGAATGAGTATATTATTTATGTGAATAAATTGGATTATAATAATAATGATAATAATAACATTCTGCAGCTGAAACAAATGCTAAGTGTTGTGCTCAACTGTTCATCAGAGGATCTAACTTAATTTTTTTAATTGGAGGGAAAATGTTACTTGCAAAAAACATTTGCCACACGAGGGCAGCATAATGTAGTGAGACAAAGATTTTGGCTGTCATTGCTGGGAAACTGCAGTTTTTAGGAGGCTGATTGTTAGAGATCTACAGTACATCTGAAAATGAAGCGTTGGCAGCATCTGAATAGCCCTTTTGCACTGTGGAGGCTAAGTGGCACAGTGGGTTAGTACCATAGTCTTTTTCTTCTGAAGACTCGGCCTCACATCCTGGTTTAGCCTGTAAATGAAAGCAAGTTGGGTGGTCTCATCCCAGTCCCCATTTGTGCATATCACAAAACCACCAGGCAATTTGGCATGGCCAGGAGTTGCTGCCTGGGAGAGGAGCAGGATTCGAATAGGAGAGGAACAGCAGGTCATGAGCAAGGTGAACTGGAAGATCTATGAAGGGAGGTTTGTGTAGCATCTGCTCAAACCAAATGACAGCCACCATCTGTCATCAGTATCAATTTTATTTGGAATATATTTGTGCGGTAGTTTATTCTCTGTGTGTGAAATCCAGGTCAGATCTTTATTTTATCCTTCTCCCTATTGCTAGTCATAGGAGTTTTCACAGTGAAAGGAGCCAACAAGCACCACAGAACACAGCCTGTTTTTTATGTACAACTACAATTAACAAATTCATTTAAGTTTTGTTTTGAGGAGAAGGTAGTAAAATTCCTAAATACACCTTAAGCATCTACACTACAGGAGATAACAGTGCAAAGGTACTCTGCACTAGACACAAATCTTCAAGGTTTGAATGGTGCACAAGACACGACTCAGGTATGTGTGTCAGCTCCATTGTACAAGCTCTCAACAGTCCTCATTTCTGAGGTAACAACACTGGTGTTGGGACAGAGCTAGTGTCCCTGTTTTATTGGTTGGAAACCAAAACACAGAAAGGCTGAGTTGTGTCTAGGTTTGTGAAGGAGACCAAGAATAATATTGAGATGTGAATCTGGATATATGGAGGCCAGCTACAGTGGAGTTCTTAGAGGAGATGCTGTAAAAATGAAGAGTAAATTCAAGAGAGAAAGTGGGTAGATGAAGAGAGGAATGGAAGACTGGTTGAGGCACTGAAAAAAACATGATGCAGAAAATGAACACAAGTTTATGAGCAAGAGTAACAGTAGTAATAGTGGAAAAATATCAGGAAAGGAGCTCAGTTTTATAATTTTTATAAAATATCAGGAGTTTTCAAAAGCTTTTTAAAAGCCAATGGTCCAATGAACTAAAAATAGAAACAAACAGGAAAAGCTGAAAAAATGTGCAATATCTGGAGAAAAGAAGTTATAAAGACCAAAGGAAAAATCATTCACATAAAAATATACTGCTGAAAAGTGCAGTTTAGAGGCAAGTACTTGTGAAGGTGTGCCAACTTCTGTAAGTACAATTGGCTTCAAAGGGAGGAGATACTACAAAAAAGTTGAAATATTCCATTTTGACATTTTCCTAGCAAGATATTTCAGTGAGCTACAGTTCATTTTACAGCTGAGTTTCTTTTCATTTAAAATAGCATAAAAGCAATCCGGAAGGGAGGTAGGATCTTTCAGTAAGTTAAGAATTAAACATTGCATTATACCTGAAAGAGACTCTTCTAATTTATAAAGAAATAAAAAAAATGTTTCGTGATGCCCTGGAAGAAATATTCTCCCCAGTTTTTCAGTTCTCTCACTGAAGTGAAAAATCAATTATCTGTGCAGCCCTAGTTGTGTAATGAGGCATGTTGAAGAAAAACTAGAGACCCATGTGCTTCTGTACTAAAATGTTAGAATTTTAGATAACTCTGGGTATCTTAGAGACATCTGAGGAACCATGTGGAGGAAGAGTGGAAAGAAAGGGGGTCACTATGAAGGACTATGTCATCTGATTATAGCTCTCTCTTTTATCAGAAAGAATATTGTTGCCTTACTGATATTGCAAGTCTGGGTTTTCAGTTTGGCGTGGAAGTGTACAAGTCTTTCTTCATCTCTCAAAAGTCTTTCTCCAACTTACTCCATGCTTCTATGGTAAGTCAATCTCTTTAGAAAGGTGACAGAAATCTAGAGAGGGAGTGATCTATCAGCTCACGTCAGAATCTTTATCCTGTACTGGGAAATGGTTGATCACACTAGAAGCATATTGATCATACACTGTTGATCACATGTAGCACACTAGTAAATCGTTGGTCGCACTAGAGGCAAGATACACTCTTGTGTACCATTTCCATTTTAAATTTATTAAACTAAGCATGTGTTACAGGGTTAGTTGAAAAAAATGCCCTAAATTTCTCTACCACTTGCGCCAGTATCAAAACACAAATGTCGCTTGTGCAAATTCAGTCCTTCAGAAGGGAAGAGAGAAATACTTTACTGTGCCAGTAGTTGATTTTCCACATGCATGATCACTTTGCTTTAGACTGGCCACACACTGTTACAGAGACATAAATTACTGCCTAAGAATGGCATGACTGTTTTGTACCCCAACTTCCAACTGAAAATTCTGCTGAAAAATTGTGGAATACCAGAGATGTTTATTCCACATGAGGGCACATAAGGGTAACCAAGGCCACTGTGCCACTAATATCTCCAAGTGATATTCTAACATCTTCACTTAGCTCTTATCATTATGACAGAAATTCTAGAAACACAAAGATACTTAGTGGGATTGAGTGAATGAAAGTGTAGAGAACTAGAAAAAAAATTTGGAAAAGTTATGCACGTGTATTTTAGATCACCATGTCTTTGAATTATTTTTACAAACCTGGTTGCATTATTGGTTTCACTCCAAACACCACAGAAAAACTCATAGAGGTCACTGTCAGTGGTTTGTTGGTCTATGTTCAGGAAGACAGTACTTGTCCCTGCTGCTGCCACCTGCTCCAATCAACACAACTTTCCAAATGCAAGTGCTTCAGCTAATGTCTTTTATACCCTCCCAGTCCTTCTGACAAGGTATTAACTTCCATTATGTGATAACTTCTGGCTGAAGTTGTTGCAAAATGAACCTTGACAGCATTATAAACCATTTCTGTGAGAAAAACAGTGGATTTTTTAAGATGGTTGTAGTATTATGATGCTGTAATAACCTAGTCCACGTGGGCTTTGGACCATTTCTTATGCTTCCAAGATGAACTGGAAGCTTTGCACTAGCGGAATCAGATGAAGTGTACATACTGGTTTGTTTTTTTTTTTTTTTTTTTTTTTTTTTGTGTGTGTGTGTGTGTTTTTTTGTGTTTTTTTTTTTTCCTTTTTCTTTTCCCAGCTATCAATATGAATTTATATACTTGAATTTGAATGAATTTAGGTAGGATGAACATTGATTCTTTTAATTTTTGATGTTTCTCCCTCCCGCCCTTCACTTACTTATTTTTGATCAATACCTGTAAGCAGGTATTCGAGTTGGGCAAGCCCTGCTTTATAAAATGGCCTGGAATTCCTAAAATCCCATATTACAAATTTGTCAACTTTGAGTTTGTGCAAAACTTCTATCACAAAGCCTTTAAAAGAGATTCTGTATCACAAAAAAAAAAAAGCAGTAATGTAAAACTATTTTTATTGAAAATACATATACAAAGTAATGTTTCTCAATCCATTCTGGGTGCATACCAATGCAGAACCAGTGAGGGCTGGGGAAAGGAATCTTTCTATAATACCTGATTTCCATAACAAAACAAAGTTAGTATAACAAAAGATCACATTCTTTGTGACACAATTCATTTTTCTCAGCTGATGTCATAGAAAGACAGCCATTAACATTGTCTTTGCAATGTATTTCCAAACAAAATCTTAACAAAAATTTAAATTGTTATGTCATAGATTCTACAGTTAATGTTTATACATACATTCTGAATACAGTACCTATATAAAAATATCTCTAATAACATCATAAAATACCTTTCTGTATCCTAGATTTGCATTCTGTTAGCAAAAAAAGAACCCCCATATTTATTTTCTTTTGTCAGATTCATGGAAGAGATTTGTTGGTTTGACTGCTCAATGCTCTGTATTAAACCCTGCTCACTTCATTCACTGGAGAGATCCTGCTCATGTTGGGTGGGTTACTCAGCTGGAGAAGATGAGCAAGAGTTTTCAGTCCTTAAAAAGCAGTCTTGCCTGGGAAAATATTTGCCTCCAACCAGCATGCTGACATTTTCACCACACTTATGTGTACACTGCACTTATGTTCTTTTAGTGACAGAGGCAATATGTTGAATATGTGTTTGGCAGCTGGGACATTGCAAGGGAATCCTTCATTTCTCTCATCAGAATTATTTTGGTAGGGGGTAGGAGACAGAAGACAACAACATTTTAATAAAAAAGATCACTTAACACTATTGTGCCTGTAGATTAATATTTTTTCAATCCCCCATCTGTAATGTATTATAAAGCTTTCCAGTTTAAACTCTATAATAATGCAAGGCAAAAAGGAAAAAAAATACATAATTTATATTTCTAGAAAAGGGCTTCGTCAGGGAATAATCTTGAAACGAACAAAAAAAGACATAGGATTACAAGTGCAATGTCTCCCTTTTTTCATTCTTTCCTTACCTATTCCCTGAAAGAAACCTACAATATTGCGCTTTAAAATCCTCTCTAATTAAACTTGCAGCATTTATTATAGTATTTACTATTTTGCATTTTTTATCTTTTTCCTAGTAAAAAGTAAAAAGCACCATTAGTTTTACTTTCTAAAGTGTTATTTTTTTCTTTTGAGATGCTACTGATAAACACACAAGGATTAAAAATAGTCACATTGAGACAGGAAGCCTTCTTCTCCAGATGGAAAAATGTAAATCCAGCTAGTAGCTCTATAACTTATGAGTGGGATGACCAAACATATGGGAAGTTTCCAGTCAGATAACCTTCTGTTGGTCTCAGGGATTCAGATTTAGAATCCAGTCCTTTTAGGACCTAAGCATCTCTTCTGCACCTTCTGAAGAAGACTGTTAACTGCTTTCTATTCTTCTTATTACCTATTAAGTAGATAACTGGCGTACCCAGAGCATGCTGTATATTTGTTTCCAAGGAGAGATGAAGACATTTTCTGTCACAGGATCAATACAGCCTAGGGCCTTGCCCCTACAAAGATTGTTCAACTGAGTAGTGATATTGAAATTAATGGGGCAAATCAAGGTTGGAGGACATATATATGTAAATGTTTGCAAGTCAGTGGGAGCTGACTAGATTAAGTTTTCGTTATGATCAGCTGAGGCTAATGTGTAAAACTGTGCCTAGATAAAATAACTTTCTCAGAAATATTTCAACTCAGCTGATAAAAGTGCTGATTTGGGTTTTTTTCTTTATTTATCTATCTTCCTGTTTTTATTCTTTCAATTAATGGCCTTCTTTTTATTGTCAGACAAAAAAGCAAAAAATATGTTAATTTACTTAGCTGGATGCAGTTATAAAGTTAGAGAAGTATTGATTGTGTGTTTATAGATGTTAGGAATTTTGCAATGGGTATTTATAAAAATAAAACTATTTCCTGGCTCTGTTATCTGTTTTCACTTTCCATTTCATAAAAAAAAAAAAAAATAAAATTCACAGGGCTGGGTAAAATACACACTGATTTTTGTTTTTATTTAATTGACAATCCCTCTTTTTTATCCTTGGCTTGTCGAGCAGGACCATTGTTGTTGCCTCTTAATTTTTTTTTAAGTGAGAAGCCAACATATACCATGATCACTGCTAGTTTAGAATATATTTTCATTAATTCTTTCCAGTGCTGGCAGAAAGGGAGAAATCAAGCACTAAATGAACTTGGGCAATTCAAAATACAAATGGCTGGGAAAAGTGTTTGTTTTCCACACTTGTAACATTGGACTCAGGCTTTCTTTACCCTACATCTTGGTTTCACTATCTAAAGGTTTCTCGCTCTCATTTTCTTGTGAGATCAGTTGGTATGGTTTCTTCATTTCATTCTCCTCTATCACAGAGTTACCCATTTCTGCATCCTTGTTCTTCAGCTCATGCCGTGACAAATGTTCAACAATTCCCGCTCCAATGGAGTCTCCCAAGACATTGGTAGTGGTACGGAGACGATCCCTAAGGAGAAATAATAGGTTAGCTTTGATTTCACCACTTATTCAGGGAAGCATGCAGGCTAGCTGTTAAAATGGCCTTAAAAATATACTAGACGATTCAGCTATTTGATAAGTATTCATTTACCTGAACCGTTAATGCCGTGATTCCTTCTACAGAAATTAACAACTATACTAGGATTTAGAGTAGCAAAATACATTAGTAATCTTGGCAAGTTCACAGCAAGAAATAACTGTGTGATGAGAATGACAAAGGGAGCATATGGCAGATGCTTCTCAGAGGTATTTCTATACTCTGGTGGTTAAGGTTTCTATCCTCTGAACATGTAAGCTATTGAGGATCTACCTTGTTGGGGTAATGTCTCTCCTGACCAAAAAGTATGGTAATTCAGGTAATTCAGGGTGGAATTGTGCTGAAATAATTCTAATTAAACTACAATAGTACAGCCTTAGATGGCTCTGCCCAGAAAACGTAGGAGGCAGCTTGATGAAGACTGACTGGCACTATTACTCAGTAAGTGTCCACTTATTTAAGGTTATGGGCATGTGGTTAGGTAATCATTTGAAGACATGATGTTCTTATAACAACATGGGCAACTTCTTGGAGGGACCTCTTGAGAAGACTGTAGAGTAAAAGCCTCTAGGAATTCTAACTAATAGGCATTAAATGAAATAAAGGTTGGAGGAAACCTGCCTTTGATTTAATTTCTGGACCTAAAGGGATTTCCCCATATACCTACAGGTGTCAGTATTCTACAGATGAAGGAATGGAAGACCTGAGGGGCAACACATTGTGGTGACTGGATAAAAGAGTTAGACAATTGTTTTTCATTTCTGTGTTCATGGGGTAGAAGTATGAACCTTTCCACAATTAGACAGTCAGCATGGCTGCAATGTTGTGTATTGGATCTGAACCAGCTCTGAGCCTTATTAATGGAAAGGTTTTCGTTGCCATCCTACAAAAAATAAAAGACTAAAGGCAAATCTTTGCTAATTTTATTAGTGTGTCTGAAAGCTCTTAGTACCCTAAGGATCCAGGTTTCTAAGTAACCTTTTGGCATGCAAGAGGAACTATCACTAAGTAGCACCGCTCAGCATCTGCTCTAAGAAAACCCCTTAACTGCAAGAAATTGATTCTTTTTAACACTTCTTTCCAACTGCCTTCCATAGCAAAAGAAGTACACCACTGACTGCAGTATTGCTAGAGTGTCCCTGGGTATTGGACATCTAAAATTGGTCTATGCTCTTAGTGACCCCACAAAAATACTTACAGGAACCAGTCCACTGCAATGATAAGAGTGATATCATCTGTAGGCAAACCTACTGATGTAAGCACAATGACCATGGTGACCAGTCCAGCTTGAGGAATGCCTGCAGCCCCAATACTGGCAGCAGTAGCTGTGATGCTGTGCAAAGAGATGGCAAAAGCAATTAATTGACTTCCATAATAAACTCTCTCTATCATCTGACAAACATTAAAAAGAGATATAAAGCAAGAAGGCATTTGCTATGCAGTAAGTAAAAAGATGAGCCCAGTCCCTTATCAGAATACTGCATAGCTGCAGGGGAGTGTGGATCTTAATCCAAAATGTTTACACTAAACCTTTATCTAGAACCTTCAAAACATGATTTTGTTAAGTGGTAGATCACCTATTAGATGCTGAGAGCCAAACAACATTATAGCTACATGCCCTCACTGACTGAACAAACTCCACAAGCTCGAACATGTTAGAAGAAAAGCCAGGAGGTAATTTTGTCCTGGCAGATCTAATGCAAGAACTTTTATTCTTTGTCCACCTCACTATACCTTCAGGCCAGGTGAAGTATCTGTCCCCCAGCAGTTGGCGTTCTGCCATCAGAAAACAGAAAGCTGCCAGAAACCCTGAATCATACGGTCTAGTAACTTGGTAGAAATGTACTTCTTCACACCTGGTTTACGAAGAATTTGTTTTGCCAGGTGATTTGGCAGGGAGCAGCTCTAGTACTAATAAACGTGGAACTAGTGCCTCAAAGTATGAAGACAGAGCCTTCTGTTGATGAATATGGAATGAAACAGATGGCTTTTGTGGAAAGAAGCGTTTCTGCTTGAAAATATTCTACATTCCCAGTTCACTACATCTGAACTTTCAGTATTCCTGAGTGATAAATGACTGTGCCTCTGTTCTACAGTGTCCCTCTATCCCCTTGCTGGCATTTATTTCTTCTGCACATGTACCCATCACTCTTTTCTCTTAAATTGAGTAACATAATGAAATTAATTAATGCAGATCAGTTATCATGTAGCTCTGCTTAGTATGTTGTTTGCCGTTCTATTTCAAACATGAAGGCTTATATGCTTGAAAACATGCTTATCTTCTCCACTTCTATCAGCTGGTGTAATAAAAGTTATTACTGCTCCCTACAGAGCTTGTTCTACTTGTATCCTGAGACCATCAAGGGTAGGAAAACTCCACCTCTCCTACTCTTAGCACTGTGATGTTTTTATGCTATTGCTTTGTATGTACTTTATCAACTACCTGGTACAGATTCTAAGCCTATAGCTTCCAACAGCTGTATGAGTTCTTAAGAAAGAAAAATGTAAAAGTCTTCAAAACCTATTCTTATTGACTCTACTTAGTGCAGTGAGAGGTGCATCAAGTTACAGTTTTTTAAAGGTTTACCCAATGGAGAATACGTCCTAGGAGGCCTCTTCTGTGCAGAAGACAATCATTACAGTTATTCAACTGCTGTAGTAGTTGTTGTTTTTAGGCTCTAGATGCTTTTTTATTTTTAATCCCACACAAAACAGCAAGAAGGGACTAATCACAAAGGTGCTTTTTTTAGATGTAGGTAATGGCTTCTGTACCTGATTGTGATAATCTGCCCAAAGTTCAGCTCAAAGTTGTTAACCTGTGCAATGAAAATTGCAGCCAAAGCCTCATATAAAGCAGTTCCATCCATATTAATTGTAGCACCAACTGGGAGCACAAATCGTGTAACTCGTTTGTCCACACCATTTATTTCTTCCAGACACTTAAATGTAACAGGTAGTGTTGCAGAACTGAAATAAAAAGAAAGTAATAAATGATAAATAATAAATAAAAAGCACCACACAGCCACTCACTTACTCGCCCCCACAACCTAGTGATACAGGCAAAGAGGAAAGGAACAATAAAAACAATGAAATGCAGCTGTTGGCATTAAAAAAAAAAAAAAGTTTAGTAAGTGAAAGATAAGTGGAAGAGGAGAGAAAAAAGAAGTGATGCAAAGGCCATCACTCATCCTGTCCCACAGGCAGACCAATGCCCAGCTATTTCCTGAATAAAACATGGATAGCTTTCTTAAAATCCCCTCTTTTCCCATTTTATTGCTAAGCACAATGTATATGACATAGAATATCTCTTTGGTTAGTTGAGGTCATCTTCCTGGTTGTGTGCCCCCTAGCCTACTGCACTGAGGGGGAGGAGTAGGAAAGGTAGAAGGCCTAGACACTGTACAAATACTGTACAAAATCGTTCTGCAACAGCTAGAACATAAGTGTGTGATCCGTGTCTTTTTGGTCATAAGTCTGAAACATGGCAACGTGTGAGCTGCTATGAAGAAAGCTGACTCTGCCTCAGCCAGGCCCTGTATACTACTTACTCTTGTACCCCTGCTGCTACATCCAAATATGAAAGAACTAATAATGCATTTAAAGACAAGCCCAACTGAACATTTTGACTTCATATGCTACAGGAGTGCCCACTCAGCCCACATAAAGCCATGTTCCTTTTCAGAGACACTGCCTCAGAAGGAATAAAAAAGTGGCCATTTTATAAAAGCAGTACAGGCTTTTTGTTCTTAAAGACCTTAAAGTATCTCTACATCTGGTCACAATAAGGAGTTTTTTCAAGACTCAGCAATTCAGATTACTCTATCTTAGTGACCTTTTCCTTGCTACCTACTTAACAGACTTTCATGTCTTTGAACACTTTATCAATATTGATAAAACACTGATAAAATGTCAAGTAAAGAAGGGATGTGAAAGATTGTGCTAGAAAAATATCTTTGATGACAGTCAACATACAGTGGAATTTTAAACAGCTTTTGATTCCACTGACAGTGTAGTATGCTCCTTTGCATTAGTCTAGGTTCTTACTGAGAATTCTGAGCAGTGCTAAGTGGAATGTCTTACAGAAGCTGGAATGTATCCTCTTAACACTGTTACTGTTAACCACCAAAGACGTAGTTTTGCTTTATTTTCTCTTAAACTATGTTGGCTGGAATCAGTTTAATTATCTTCTTTCAAAAATCATTACTAATCAAATTCCTTGTTAGGCATTCCACAGATTTGCAAGGATTGACATCAAAATGTCAAATGTGAAATAAATAATTGTCCCTCTCTTCCTATTAATATACTGCCATAATTTTTTAAAGTCTTCAAGAGCTTTTTCCTTTATACAAAACTTCATCAGATTCTACATTCATTGTCACAATAGCTTCTCATCCAGATCTTCAAAATCATCTCAGACACCAGGGATTTGAATTTAGTAATACAGAATGTCTGATTTAAGATTATCTGTCTTTATGAGACACCTTTAAAATCTATTAAAATGAAAGGCGTTTTAAGAAAGGTCATATGGTCATGGTATAGAAATGTATATTTGATGACAGTAATGTTTCCTTTCATCACACATGCAAACAGTTTTTTTATTCACGTGATGTACCTATTATTTCATCAACAAAGAGCAAAAGTGGCATTTCTGTTGCAGGTTGCATACCCATCACTGGCTACCCAGACTTAGAGCTCACAATGTCATCTGCCCATGGCTCTCAAGCTTTCTCAGAATCCTCTCTGAACTTTCCTGCTTGCTGCACCATTTTGCCACCTATATCTGTTGCCAGCTGCACCCCTTACCAGCAAGCCATAAAAACTACTTAAAAATCTCAAACACAAAAACTATTTGAAGTCTCAAGCATTCTGGATGTACAGTCTGCATCACTAAGCACAGTAATTTAATCTCTATTTAGGGATTCTTATGGAAAATAGAGTTCAAGTTAATACAATAATAAACATCATCATCATCATCATCATCAACAAAATTTCTATCGGAGAGCAGTGGAACTGAAAGTGCCGACGTGAAGACTTGACTACAGAGTTGACCGATGTTACTAGACAAAATTGTTTCTCAAACCGGTAATACTATAAAAATAATATGGCCTCAAAATATTGTATTGTACCTGGAAGATGTTCCCAAAGCTGTGACCAATGCCTGGATTAAGCCTCCAATAAATACCCAAGGGTTCTTACGAGTGATCAGGAAGTAGAGAAGAGGTAGGACTATGACAGCGTGAATGAGCAAACCAATGATAACTGTTACAGTATACATGGCAAGCTGGCCACCAATCACACCCATATCTTCCATCTCAACAATTTTTCCAGCAATCAAGAAGAGGATTCCAAGTGGAGCATACCTGCAAATAAGAAACCAAATGAATATTGCACTGAACAAAGCAGAAATTCTCTCCCCTGTCCCTACCTTTTGTGTTTACATGCATGCATGAATGTTTTCACTGTTAGGATGACTCTAATTATGCAGAAAGCAGTTCAGGATTTTAACTCAATAGCTCAACTTGGATTAAACCACAATAGTGAAAGTTTCTGATAGACTTTGTTGGATTCAGGATCTGGTAAGGATTCCAAGATGTATAGCAAGCTATTCAGGCATGTAAAGAGATGATCTCCCTTTGGAATTCAAGTGTCATTTAAAAGCTAGTTTAGCCACTTTAGTTATAGTTCTTTTCTTTATGAATGGAAAGCTCAACCACCATAGTTGTAGACTATGCCAAGTGCCCAATTCTATTATCCCTCCAGAGCTGTTTCCCAAGTTGTTGGCAAAGGAACCCACACAGAAGGCTGATAACTTTCAATGATTCCAAGCTGCTTCTGACCATGCCCCGTTTCATCCAGTGGGGCACTGGATAAATACTTTAGTATGAAGCCAGACGTATGATAGAGGTTAGCTGCATCGTGGAACAGCAACAAAGGTGGTACAATCTGCTTTTTCCTACCTGTAAGCACAGCTAGGAAGAGTTCCTATGAAGGAAGAGCTACTACTGAGTATAAAACTCTGACATAATTCTGCTGCAGCTGGACATTTAGTACAGCCTTATTTCTATAAATGTTTGCTTGTCTTTTAACACTAAGTTACCACAGAACTTATCCAGTACATCTCAATTGCATTGTAAGCTATTAAATCCACATAGAAATTTTTCAGAAGAAACAATTCTTATCCACTGCTTTATCATCTTAAGTATGCTTATAAAGAAGGAGAAAATATATTTTTTTAAAAAAATTATTTTCATAATAACTCCTCTACCTGACGAATAATGAATCTTCACTATTGAAAAGATTTCATACCTAATATTTAAGGGAAAAGATATTGCTTTTATTTGCCTACTGGATACAATACAGAAAGTAGGCAAATAATGTATAAGTGCAAGCAGTGCAGCTGCAATGAAAGGATATATGTATACAGTACACAATGGCAGGAATCAGTTGTATTAGAAACTAATGGTAACAAGGTCTTGCTCTGTAGAAATGAGAGTATGGGAGAAATTTGTCAGTTTCCTTTAGTGAAGTCAGGTTAGGATATAAGGAAACTTTGATAGCATACTGTTTTGATGATCTTTATGAAGATCTGTAATGACTCTGTATAAACCTAGCAAGTTCTACCACAGATCCTGATTTTTCTGGTTTCAAGAGCTAAACACACAGAAGAACGGATATGTTTGCAGAAACCATTGACACACAGAATTACAGTTCATTTATTTAAAAAGCTACAAGGTAGTTAAGATCTTCCTGTCTGACTTCCTGCCAAGCAGACTCTTGCTATCCAGTGCCTGACTGTGATGAGAAATTATTGTTAGCAACTTAAAATGGAATTTGTCAAAGAGGCACTTACCACATGATTAGCGCTACTAATCTCATGATAGCCTCATTAAGGCTATCAAAGAAGTCTTTTAATGCCCGACCTTGCTCCTTCATGCTTCCAATCACCAGGCCAAAGCTTATTGAGAAAACCACCAAGCCAAGGGCATTCACTCCATTTACAGAACCTGGAACAGGAACTAGTTCCTCTTTCATTCGGGTGAGGGTTTCCATTGCTTCTGACACATTGCTTATTATGGAAGCCACTGTGGATGTGTCATTGGATGCAATATCTACTTTAAACATTCTCTTTTCATAGTTAGTTTTGAACTGTTAAAGCAAAAATAAAAGAAAGATTGGAATTCTGTGAATTATAGCAACCAAAAGTAAAAATCACACATTAAATTATTAATAACTTTTGTGGGACATTTCAATTCTTTGTGTAATATTTGTTGTTAAAAGGTACTGTCATGAAAACCTGGCATTCC
>NW_008631812.1:16332-28896 GCF_000691845.1 Merops nubicus
GAAATCAACAAAAATCCATGTTAGCTTCAAGAGGAAGATCTTCACCTTTGGTTTTCAGAACTCATTTTCCCATAAATATGTCAAAAATCAAAGATGTAGATTTGTCATGCTCAAGAGTTTTGTGACAAAATTATTGCTTCTTAGTGTGCATTTTTATGAATTGCTATTTTTCCCCAGTGTATTTCCAAGCATTAAAGAAATAGGTCTTTTTTTGCGTAGTGAAAATATTTTCATATGTTCTAGAGTTTCCTTCCATTTTCATAATTTTTGAGTTAGAAAACATCAGCCTGAAAGTAAATTAAATATAACATTCCTGTTTTTTTCCTTTGCTGGGGCAACACCATTATTTTTTTATGCTTTGCAGTAACAAATAACCAGTTCTCTTTATTAAGAAAAGGGTTCTACATTGAACAGTTCCATTATGGAATGGGCAAATCAATTTCAAAATCTCAGTATGCTCTGAAATGTCTACTTTGAAGACCAATCTTTAATCAGCTAATGCTTTTCCAAAATTAAATGTGCATCCTGAATATTTCTCTCTGGGCTCAAAAAGCCTTTCAGCTCTGTCTTGATTACGATTAAATTCTGTTGAACACAAAAAGTACTAAATATCACTAGTAAAATGTTTCTAATATATCTCAGGCTCCTAAATGCCATATTAAAGCAATGGGATGCTGGTGTCAAGGTTATTCAGTGACTTTGGATTTTTATTCCTTTGGGCCTGCCAACAAAAAACAAATACTATATCCATGAGCTGTAGTATTGTTAGTAACATCTGGAGACTGAGGTAGGCTCCAAAAGTATTTGAGTGGAATGGACTGCTTAATGGGAAACCTAAGTATCAGCATCTATCAACATCGACCTAATTTTCTGTTATTTTTCACACCTGAATAGCTTTATGCACTCCTTCCATATTTTTGCTGTATCCCACTGAAGGCTTTAAGTCTTTCTCAATTTCAGATAAAACTTGTTTGTATCTATGGAATATGTGGACATTTATGGAAACCTTTGGATTAAAATGTAGCAGAACAAATCTCAACAGAAGTCAGATTCTTAAGTTTTAAATAAAACTTGGTGAAATGTTTTAAGATTTGGGCTGTGGCTAGAGGAGTCAGCTGAGCTGTTCAAACAGTTAGCTGACACAGACAAGCCCAGTTCCACTCCCTTACCCATTCCCATCCAGCCTGTGATAATTTCTCCTCTGTGTTAGTTCTAGTTTGATCTCTCAGTGAGCCAGTTCTATGTTTTAAACTGTTAGAAAACTTATGAAGCAAAAAAAGAAAATTTTTGGGTAAAGGTTGTGGAGGTGAATCAGTCCACTGATTGACAAATGCCAGAGAGGGCAAAACACTGAGGTTGGAACTACACAGCCAGGGAATGTGGGAAGGGATTGCCTTTTTAAGAGGCAGAGGGACATTAGAGTGGAAACAGAAATTTTCTAAGAGTTCTCACTAAAGGGTTTTTAATTCAGTCCTGACAAGAATGTTATAATACTGCCTAACACTGTTCATTGAACACTTCGGATTTGGTTTTTTTTTAAATGTATGCCGGTATGACAATTGTGTTACATGTATATTTTTATCACTGCTTTTCAGTAGGAAAAAAAGTAGGTAAAAATTCCTTAATGTAAATATCTAAAGGGTATAAGTAATCTGGACTTGTGGGCATACAGGTGAGACATAAAAAACAAGAATGAAGACTAGAGTTAAAGCCTGATTTCCTAGCAAATTTACTATTAATTTCCTGCTTTCCCTGGACACATCGTAACTGACTTTGTCCTGATTGTCCTCCACTACCTTCAAGTCCTTCTTCCTACCTGTCTGACTAGGTCAAAAGCAACATACAATACAGCTCTAAGAAAGTGTCAGATGTGTGCTGCCTGGCTGGTTGACTTCTGCCTGTGCAATAAGCCACAAGAAATGTCATAAAGTGCTTTTCTTTCACTGGTAGAGTGGGCTTGATTTGTCTGAGAATTGTCCCCCTTGTGTCAAATATGTTTGGAATTGGACATTGCACTTAAAAACGGTGTCAGGATACTGAGAAGACGGGCAGCTATAGGGGAGAAAGAACAGTCACATGAAGCTTCTTACCTTTAAAGACTCCAGTTAGAAGTCATTTTAGGTTGTAACAAGCATATTTGGTTTTCTTTTTTTTATGGTGATTCTGGAATTCTGTTCCAGCAGGAAGATGCCTGCTGTCTATACTACATGAGTATGTACTGTAGGAGTATAATATGGATTTTAGGACCTCGCTTATCAAAGTTTGTTCACATTTCATCTACATTCTACAAGAGATGTAGATCTTAACTGTTGATTCACCCTGTTGGTCAGACCTAACTATTCAAAAATGTTACTAGGAAGAACAGTACTTCCAGAACCCCTTCCAGAGAAGCAGCTGAGAAACAGTTTATTTAGAATAAGATTCAGAATGGGAATCTGAGCCACAAGAATCAGAGAAACTTTCTTTGCTCTGGGACAGTCACTTGCACGAGCCTTTCTTTCATTATTGTTAATTGGGGTTAAGGATAACTCTGTGGATGTGTCTGTCTTCTTATATCCGAAGTTGTATAACAAAAGTCATGAGAAGGTTTCTGGTGAAACAAAAGAAATTAAGGAAAAGCAAATATGGGAAATGCAAAAAAGACATCTACTAAAGAAGTGTAGGTTGAGCTTTTTTATTGTTAGTGCTTTTTCAGTTCAGACTAAGGGCAAAACACAAGATTGCTTGAGCAATGCCAAAGAAATTTTCTGTGTGTGAAATGGTCAAAAAGCCAACTGTTTATAGGAAGTGACAGGATGAAAGACCACCTTCAAGATGTTAGAAAATGTCAAAGGTTTTGAAACAGATGAGGTAATAGCAGAGTTAACTATTACTGCTCTGCAGAGAACCTGGTGATAAGAGATCATTCTGTGAGCTTTTATGACATTCCTACTTCCAGGCAGACCTCTGTGTTGGTGGGAATTTGAGTTATCAGCTGTTCATGTAGCTCAAACTGACATTTTAGTATCACACTGTGATTCTGCAGATCCTTGTTCTTTCGCAACATTCAGTAATGGAAGAAATTAGACAAAAGGGAAACTGCTGATAGAACAGATCGTGGGTTTATGGGTCTCAGAAGAGGTGGTTATGTTTTACTAGAAATCCAGATGTCTACACTAATTATCTGTGATAAGCTAGACAGCATCAATGAGTCCTCTAATTTCTGAGGATGTTTGGTGCATTTTGTCTCCAGGCAGAGGTATTTTTGCCTGGTAAGGTTTTAGATGAAAAATGCTCACAATTATTCCTTAAGTTCATGTACAGAAAACAAATTAGGAGCAAGGTAAATATTATTTGGAACATACTAATATTCATAGCTTTCTACTAAGCTTACCTGTGAGTAAAATATAAATATAATAAGTGTACATGACTTTTTTTGCAAGACTTAATGCTAATGAAAAATTTTAAAATTAATTTTAATTATCTCATTGTGAAATAGACAATATAATTGCCTTTTTCACAATATAATGATTTATTTGTTTGCACTTATTGTTTTGTTTTCATTACTGACACAAGATACCCACAGTCATTTGACTTGGATATATGGCATGACCTTTTAAGAAGGAACATTATAACATGGCAGTAGCACATTCCAGTGGTTAACTTGCAGATAAAATAGTTGCATGAGTAACTGCTCTGAAAACTTGTAATCTGAGACAGTATAATTAGCACTGTCTGTGTTAAGTCCTTATGATGACGTAGTTTTTAATGAATGATGATTTTAAAAGCAAAAAATTTTCTTAAATGTAAGCCTAAAAACTGAAAATAAATTAAAATAAGGCAGTGATATCCCATCTTCCTAACTAATCTTTTCTTTCCTTTCCATGTGGACATGTGTAAATCATTCTAAATTGTCTGCAGAAGAGCTGATGGCACAGGTTAAAATGTATCTCAACTAGCCAAAATTATCATGAGGAACAGACGACATGTATTAGTTGGTATTCATGTCTGGATGTATGATTAACACTTCCAATACCCTTGATAAGGATGATTTAATGAAGTAATATTTAATTAAAACACCTCAGAAGAAATGCAGTTATCAAGATGCACCTCTTCAGTTCTTTAAAATTCAGCTAGCATCAGATTCCACCTATTCACAATAGAATAATTCTCCTGTTTCTCTTCATACCCTAAGTTCACTTACGTTTCTTCTGTCTTTTGGTATATCCCCAGAGCACAGCACAAAGCACAAACAGTTAAAAAGTAGTATCTGCCTAACAAGCAGACTCATGTATGACTGCTTAGCCCTAGGCTAGATAGCATTTTTGAATTTAGCAAAGAAAGAGAAATGAAGAGATAATGGCCAGAGCTCAAAGAAAAATACAAAGATTTATTTAGGTATTGCTGAACTGGGGGTGAATATAGTGGTATAGAGAAAATTTTGAATGCAGTAATCTAGTTTTATGTAAGTGTGGATTATTTATCCGCAATCTTTTCAGATTCTTCTGTTACTGATAAAAATCACAAAAGCCCTTAAGTAATCAGTGAGTAGTGAAGGTAGCAGCAGATGTCATATGGATATATCCAGACAGCAGAAAGTGTGCTGTCTGGATTAACAATCTGCTGTTTCCAGTGATCCCTATCTGCCACTGATTTAATTGGAGGAGGTCCTGATAAAGACAGGGTGCCAACTGGACTTTGGTCTTTCGCAGGGGTAAGTAGTAAAGAACAAATTGAATCTGAAGCCAAATATTTTCCAGATTATTCTTTGTAACTTGACCTGCTAGGTCTCTCTGTCCTGGTAGATTTCCCTGGAGCATGATGCTGAATGCCACCAGCTAAGCCTGAGCTTGTTCTGTCATTTCACAGTTGACAGGCTGGAATAAAAGGATTTCCTTAGCTTTTCTGTGGGCTCTTTCTCTCCCACAGGGTCTCCACCTGGCTTCTGGGATCCACAATAGGAGGTCCTTTTTGAAGGGGAAGGAGCATTTTGTTCCACCACTCTTCCTGTTTCTGAGGAAGAAAATATGCAGAGGAGGAGGAAGAGGAGGAGAAGAAGCAAGAGGAGGCAGCTTTGTTTGCCTCACAGACTTGCTGGGAAAGAAAGAAGAACAGGAAAGTGACTCTAAAAGACCAGAATCATAGAATCATTATGGTTAGAAAAGATCTCTAAGATCATCAGGCCCGACCAGCAACCCAACACTACCATGAGCACTAAACCATGTACTGAAGTACCACATCTACATGTTTTCTGAACACCTCCAGAGATGATGACTCCACCACCTCCCTGGGCAACCTGTTCCAATGCCTCACCACTTTTTCAGTAAAGAAATTCTAACTAATAATCAGTCTAAACCTCCCCTCGTGCAACTTAAGGCCATTTCTTCTTGTCCTATCGGTAATTAGGAGAAGAGACTGACACCCACCTCACTACAGACTCCTTTCAGGTACTTGTAGAGAGCAATAAAGTCTACCTTGAGCTTCCTCTTCTCCAGACTAAGCAATCCCAGTTCCCTCAGCTGCTCCTCAGAAGCCATGTTCCCCAGACCCTTTACCACCTTTGTTTGCCTTCTCTAGACCTGCTCCAGCACCTCAATGTCTTTCTTATACCTTGCTGCCCAAATGAACCCAGTACTCAAGCTGTGGCCTCACCAATGCCAAGTCCACGGGCACAATCACTTCCCTACCCTGCTGGGCATACTATTTTTGATACAAGCCAGGATGCCATTGGTCTTCTTGGCCACCTGGGCACACTGCTGGCTCATCTGCAGCCTGGTGTCCTCCAGCACCCGCAGACCATTTTCTGCCATTCCTTCCCAAGTCTGTAGCATAAGTACTGGACACAGCACTTGGCCTTGTTAAACCTCATACAGTTGACCTCGGTCCATTGATTCAACTTGTCCAGATCCCTTTGAAGACCCCTGACCAGATCAACACTCCCACTCAATTTGGTGTCATCTGCAAACTTACTCAGGGCACACTCAATCCCCTCACCCAAACCATTGATAAAGATATTAAACATAACTGCATCTAAAACTGAGACCTGGGGAACACCACTTGTGACTGACCACCAACTGGATTTGGCTCTGGTAACCACAACTCTATGGGCTTGGCCATCCAGCCAGTCCTTTACCCAGTGAAGAGTCCACCTGTCTATGCCATGAGCCACCAGCTTCTCCAGCAGAATGCTGTGGGAGACGGTGCCAAAGGCCTGACTGAAGTCCAGGTAGACAACAGCCACCACTTTTCCCTCATCCACCAGACACGTCACCTGATCATAGAAGGAGATGAGGTTGGTCACACAGGACCTGTATTTTATGAACCCACACTGGCTGGGCCTGATCCCCTTTGTTTCCTGCACTTGCTGTGTGAGTGCACTCACGATGAAGTCAGAAGACTGAATGAGGAACAGCAGAAAATTTAGGAAGATCCTTCCTAAATAAGTCCCAAGGTTCCAGTCTTCCTTCATGACTGTTCTTCCAGAAACAGTCTTATAAAAGCTTTTCTATCTCCATTCTAGATTTCTGAAGAAGGACAATCCATCTGGCACTTTTCCTGGTTTTTAACAATTTTTCAGAAATCCCTTTAAGCTACAAAGCGTATAAGAAATACAATATACTTAATTTAAACAGAATCTACAGGGCATCTTTAATTAAGACCATAGATTTAGGACTGCTAGTCACTGCAAGCAAACTTCCTGTTGCAGTAGGATACTTTATCAAAAGACTTTTTCAAACAGTATTTAAAACTTCTGAGGCACTTTGTTCCCACGACTCCTAATTGAGGATTTTTCCAGGACCTCACCTTTTAGATAATGCAGGTTAAAAATGTTACTGATTCCCACTTTAAGCTCAGTCATAGTGATATCTATTTCTTCTTGCATAAACATTTTTATTTGTCTTATACAGCTCTGTTCGCACTTTGGGTTTTGTACCCAAATAGTTTTTAAATCAAGCTGCTTTTTGCTTTATAGGCGGTGTTCTTCTGATAGTCCCCGCAACTCCTCTCTCCATTGTGCTTATTTTGCATGAATCTCCCTATGAATGTAATGACCCACCCCCCGATGGTTTTTTAATTTTGATTTATTGCGAAGTCTTTGCGCTTTTCTTCAAGGTACTTCTATCCTTCAGTACAGCTGAGATCCAGCTAATGGGTTGTTAACTGCTTAAAACAATTCTCAAATGTTTTTGAAATTGCAGTTTGAAAGGCACTGTGATTGCTTTCACCAGTTACAGATAATAACCTCCCAACTTGAGAGATTCATTAAAAATACATGCTGCCAGATCTGTAACCTTATGCCCTAATTATTTCATTATTTTGAGATAAAGATTATATCATTCCCTGACTTTATTACATTAAATTCTTTTAATTTTGTTTCTAATTTAGATACAGATTTTTATACTTCTCTATTGCTCTTCTGCATCATATCCTGAGTTCATCATCAAGATTACTGAAAACAGAGGCATGTATTTGTTGGTTTTGGACCTGGGTCTAGTGTGTCTTTAATCTTGACCAAATCTTTAATCTAGAAAATCACTGCTTTTTATTGGTGTCTGTTTATACAATTGAAGAAAATGTTACTGTTTCTTTTCAGTTGTTCTGCAAGATGAAACTCAGCTGGACCTTGTAAAGTTTCTACTTCATACTCTTGCTTCTTGACCTCCACATTTCAGATTTTTTTGCTGCTGCAGCAATAACTGGTAAATAATATCAGTTCAAGATTGTCTGTGGGGTCGATGTGAAGCAATTGGATTATGGAAATACACTTTAATTTAGGTTTCACTGAATCGATAATGTCCTTCTTTTAAAAAAGGAATGTAACGAGTGACTTTTGTTTTTAGTACAGAACAGTTAAGGTTAAGACCAGGCTAGTGATACAGGAATTCAGGAAGCAACACAGAAAGCGCATTCCTACACACTCCTACTACAGGTGACAGGAAGTCCCCTAGTTTTTTTGTTATTATGTCCACACAATTATTTCCTCTATGCACATTTCTTACAAGACATTCCTGAATATCTTCCAGTCCTTCTACAGCTGGTGCATAACCCAGAACCTCCCAGTTTCACATAACATTTTTTTTAAAAAGTAAATTCTGTGTTGACTTTAATGATGCTTGCTGTAGACTTATGAATTTGACATTTTGAAAAAACCATCTTTTTATTCATCTGTCCAGGTGTGTTTTCTTCACTTTTTATAGCAAATACTGAGACAATATGATTGACAACAAAGCCCATGTTCGGTTGGTTTACTCTGAGTTCTTTGGATGACTGAAGCCCACATAAGATTCATTTCTTTTCTAAATACAAGTACATGATATTCCTAAAGAAAATGCTATTACATTTCAGTTTATTACTTTGTTATGTTTTAGTTGGAAATAAGAAAACATTTTTACCTGTTTAAAGCAAGCTTCCACCAGATTTGGAGGGAACATATTTCTGTGAAAAAGAAAGAAAATAATGTAAGAAGGAATAAGACGTTAGTAATATTTAAGTAGGGGCACAGCTAATAAAAGAATTGACCAGCTAATTTTCAAAAGACTCCTAAGACAAATATGTAATTATGTACACGTAAAGTAGAGCTTTGCAAATAGCATTGGCCTGGTTAGCTTTATCAGGACAAAATGTAATAGGATTGGATGGTTCTGGCAATTGCAACATCTGTATCCAGTATTGTATAGCAATTCTGGTTATGAAGCAGAATATTTGTTAAATTACCAAATGAACAAAGCTCTGTGTGTCAGTGATGACTTTTAATTTTCTATTTATTAATGCTTTCTCAATCCAGATTAATATTATTAATAGTAATATTTAATGCATTTCTACTTCTCAAACAATTTTTGCAGTCATGTGGTCTAATACATCATGACATTTATCGGTTGATTTAGAGTCTTGTCTTGATTAAGAAATAAATATTTCTGAAGTTTGAGTATTCTTTAATAATAATACATATATATCTGTGTGTGTATACTTGTTACACACAGGCATTTGTTTTTTGCTTTCCAGCACGGTGACATTTCTGAAGGAATTAGAAGCAGCCTAACTGAATAAATCTTGAGGAATCTGAGTGCAAACCTCTTCATGGGTCTTTCTGAAGTCCCCCTTCCTGGCAGCATGACTCTTGGAGGCCTTTCTCCATGTCTCTGGCTTCTCCAAATGGGTTAGTAGAACACAAAATTTTGGTGGATTTACCTGTGGAAAAGCTCCCGAGTTCAAAACCTCAGCTTCCCTACTCCCTGGAATACATCTGTGACATATTATCTCTATAAAAGAGGCATTGCAGAGTCTCTGAGCAAGGAGAAAACAAGATTTTATATCTGTGCCCCTCTATTTCAACCATTTTACTTGCCTGTTCCTGGAATTTATTTCCCATCCATACAATTTAACAAGTTGAGTAGATGCACCCAGGTTGGAGACTACAATTCAAAATTAAGATCAACAGCTAAATCAGGGATTCAGGTGAAGTGAGAAAACTTTTGAAAGCTGGAAGTAAAGGAAAGCAGAGGAATTTCATGATAAAGATTGTGCTATGGAAGGAGGGGAAAAGACCCATGCAGGTAGCAGAACAGAAATCTTTCTTTTTGTGCATAAAAGAAAGAATCTTTCTTTTAATATTAGAAGCAGTTTCTTCCCTTGCAACAGCTTGATTTGAAAATAAATCCATGTATACTTTTGCAGTGTTATAGGTGTTAGAGGTATTTGATTTATATAGTTGAAAAAGATTTCACTAGTTTATGCAGTCACTGTCTAAAATTCTGTACATTTGTTCTCATGTGAATCCAAATATTACTGTTGTTACTACTGGTACAGAAAATGTGCTATGTCATAGCCATACCTGATTAAGTCAAGAAAGGCATCTGCTGCTGTCACTTGCACAATTTTGCCTTCTCTGTGCATGTTTTCTTTAGTACCTTTCCCAGGGTGGATGATGACCACAATGACTATGCCAATCAGTACAGCAATGATCGTAGTACTCATGTAGTAGACTACTGCTCGGACTCCCATCTTCCCTGATGCTTTACTATCCAGGGCAGCAATTCCTAGTAAATTTAAGCACAAGTACATTCACCTCATACAGTTAGGAGTAAAGATTATAAACTCAGTATGACAAAAATGGTTTTGTGGGAAGAGTTTTGATGGCCTGTACAGTTAAATAAACTACCCAAGGTAAGCTGGCCCCCTTTTGCCGCTCTTCACCACTGTTTTCCCATCCCACCACTAATACTTGTTATTACATAATTTTCTGTTACAAGAGTTACAGCTTTCTGTGTTAATACTTTGTTAAAAGTAAAGAGTATTGGTCTAATACAGTGTAGTACTCCCTGTATTCCAGTGATGCTCCACCTAATTTTTTATAGTAAGAAAGAAAACGGAGTACTGTCAAGTGATGTTGATAATGTTTTGAACAACTAATGTGTACGAAGAGTTTCAGTTACTAATGAAATGACCTCAGTTTACCTCTGTCCCAAGCCATGGGAGTTTAAAACAGATTAAATGCTGTTAGCTTGTATCAGAAAATCCTTACTATTGTATGAATAAGCATTTAGAGTCTTTTATAAGCTTTGTAAAACTTGCGACATTAATCCTAATTCTTGGCTCGTCTAATGCATCTGATCTAATGTGAATACTAGGGTGCTCGCTATGGCATCTGCTAAAGTGTTTGTTCATCAGATTGCACCAACAGGGCTGTACTGTGTTTTTTAAATGAAGGTGCAGTTCTGCCAGGGAAACTCTGAATCCTGGAGCAGGAGCGTCTCATGAAGACTGTGAGAAATAGAAATGCTCTTTCTCTTTCCAAGCAGGTGCAGTTAGTATTCTTCCTAAAATGCTGCACACTCCTTCTGCTCAAAATTTCAAGTAGTCAATAATAACTTCCCCATACTTCATCTGGAGGGCTATACCATCTGTCTCAATGCAGTGCTGATGCTTCTTGTTAGAATCAAGCTGTCAAAATGCAGAATGAAAAATGAGGTCAGGAAAGGATCTACTTGCTTTATTAATTCTTCCTATGGACCCCTGTATGGCACTGTCTAATCCAGACTTCTGCAGATTGCTCACACACATTTATCTAGATGCCATCTTTGAACACAGTAAATAAAATGAAAGTTGACCACCTTCTGCTCTGGGTACCTGTCTCAGAGTAGAAAAAAATTAAAATAAGGCAACAGGACTGCATGAATGTCAAAAATATGGAAACGTAAAACTAGAATAATGACCTGTCAAAAGTACGTTTTCTCAAATCACTGTGGATATATTGTACTTCTGTGTACCTACTCAAGGAGGAAAAATGTGCCACTGGAGTTACAGCGAATGTTCTTTAGTCACTGTTGTAATTGAGATCAAGGCTGTGTTCCAGGGTCTGATCAAATCTTCAAAGTATAAAACCAATCACATGGTTCATACTTACCCTTTCATTTCAGCTAGCATTTGCCTGTCCTTTCAGCAGAAGACATTAGAGCCAGTTAGATTTGTACCCACAAAATGAATTGCAAAGGGATGTCACTAGATTTGCACTATGAACTGGTTGATTTACATGAGACACTGAAGTGCAAGAACAAAGTGTTACTGGTGCAGCAAGAAACTGAAACTGGGGATCCAACATCTGAAGCACTTGATCCTTAATTTCCCTACCCATCTTTTTCTTCTGTAAAACTAGAATGCGTATGGTAAGTTTATATTTATGGCTTGAAATTCTGTGAGGAAAATGGCAAATACCATGAAGCAATGAATATCTTTCTTATATTTACAAACATGAAGTAAGTAGTGAATGGAGGATCAGTTATACTTTAGAGTCCCCAAAGTGATGCAAATGCAAAATAATGTGATTAACCAATGCATAAAAAATATAGTTAATAATTATGGAATATTTCGGATCTACTAATGAGCTGCACAATGTTTATATGTGAAGACATTTGTTGCAAATTTATTTTTAAAGTATCAATATGTAACTTAAAATGTGAAAAATAAATGCATTCGTAGTAGCCCAGTCACCTTTATCTTTGGAAATTTTAATTTCTGTTGTATGATCTTCCTTGCTATTTCTATAGCAGCAGCAATGGGCTGTTTATTTTTTTCATTTGAACTCAGATGAGATTTAAACTTGGTTTAAATCTTGAGCATGAAAAAGTTAACTGACATAGTTTGGTAGAAAAGTTTGGAAAAGGACAGATGTTAAATCAGTCAGTTCCCTGTATCCTGCCCATCTCAGGTAATACATTCAGGATCAGAGGCTAAGCACTGTCAGCCTACATTGTTTATAGGCATAATGCTAACTGCTTTAGCCAAGCCTAATCTTTCTTTATACTCGACACTTGATACTAGTTTGAGTGTCCTACACACCAAAAATCACTAGGAGTCATTGTAGGGCACATCTTACCATTAAAGACTGCTGTGTTGAAGGATTAGAGCTTGTGATCCTGTTTCGTTCTTGGACTGATTCTGGGATTGAGTGATGAACCATGTCCGAGTGATATGTCAGGGAGCAAGAGTCATGCTCTTTACTTTATAAGCTGATTTCTGGCTTGGTTTTCTATTATGCACTCCAGCTGGGACTACATGGCTCCTTATTTTAGGTTGCTCTGTCTCATT
>NW_008631812.1:28927-31184 GCF_000691845.1 Merops nubicus
ATCATATAAATGACTTCTCAGCTTGAAAGTAGGGAAGAGCAATTCCTCTCTTCTTGAGCTCTAACCACTCGTGGCATGTGTAGCAGCCAGTATGCAAAAGAGAGGGATGACAGGCCTAAGTATGAACAAAAGCTAGATGAGGAGGAAGCAAGTTCTCACCTCAGAGAGCCCTTACTGGGGAGCTGCTGGGCAGCCTCATCTCCCACTGGAGTTAAAAAGAACTCAGGGAACTCAAAAGAGGGACACCCAGTACTGTCCAGGGCCAAAACTACAAAAGCCTCCAGCATACCAACAAGAATTACCTCAAAAAATATTTAAAATCTGGTTTTAAAAACATGAGAAAATTAAGCGGTTTGCTTTCTTTATTTTTTTTTAAGATGTTGACAAGATTTCTTAGAACTGAATGGGACTCTGGAAAGGTCCTTAATGGAGAAGCAATAAAGTTTGCTCCAAAGCTTTCATGTGTCAGAGGCCATTGTATCCTCAGTGTGTCCTTTCACAGCCAGCCAGCAAAACTCCCATTGTCCCACAGGAGATGTATGTGCCCCTTTCATCGCACTCGCTGCTCCCCCCTCCACACGGCTGCTGGCTCCAGCACCTCTGCCTCCTCTCTTCCCCTCCCCTTCCCCAGGGGGCCTGGGAAACTTTGCTGTGCCACTGGTGCCCACGCACAAGGATGCCTCCAAGTTGCCAAGGCAACGTGGAGCGGAGCGCCTGTAATTTCTCCCAGCGTGTGCGTGCACACAACATGAATGGGAATGATTTTTAGAGTATTGATGAGGAGGGAGGGAGGCCGGGAGGGAGTAAGGGAAGAGAAGAAAGAAGGAGGCAGGCGTAAGCTGTAGAACTGCAAACAAACCCAAGCCCTTCTTGTCCTCTGCCTTCACCTACTCTTGCCCTCTCTTGAGAAGTAAGTGAGGAATGAGTCACACTGAGGATGAAATAAGGACATGACAAGAAGTTCTCCAGAGTGTCAGGGCAAATAAGCAAAGCACTACATCGTTCTTTAACAAAGGTGTTAAAACATATTCAGAACACAGGAAAGACAGCAAACAAGTAAGTATGTAATTCCAGGAGAAGGAAAAGAGAGAGAAGGGATGCAGGTAAAAGGAGAAAAAAACTAGTTAGGGCAACTCATTAAAAATTCTGAACTGTTAATTTTATAGTGCTGATTGTTCACCTGACTTGATTGTGATTCTGCAAATTAGCATGAATTAATGAATTAGAAGCTTTCCTGAATAGCTACCGTACTATGACTAGTTTTGTGTCAAATTTTTTTTTTTATATTGTACTTACAATTCTAGATTAAAAAGAGCTCTAGAATCTACAAATCCAGAGTTGCTTCTATTGTTTATATTTTTCTTCACAATGAAAATATGTAAAATTTATGTATGTAATCTGTGTCAGAAATCTGTGGATTATACTAGGGTACATTGATGCAGAGGGATGGCACTGTACTCCTCAGTAAGATTAAAGGTAAAATACACTGAGCAAGTTTTATCTAGAAAACATTTAAAACAATAGCTTTAGCTTTGTACCTGGTTGTTCAAAAATAAATTCCAATTAAATACTTTAAATCCCAAAGAGCAATGGGTATGCTAAAAATTCCTCTAAGAAGAGGTAGACAAAACCAAAGTCCTCCCACAAGAAGCAGGTGAAATATTCTATAAGTAGCTGTGAAAAGTTTTGTGATTGCTAGTCCTTGATCTTATAGGGGACTATGATGTACAAGATATCTGGTGCAAATACAGAAGAGCAGAGAGGAAACAGTCCAACAAGTTCCTGGACTGTGTGGAAAATAACTTTATCACACAGCTATTGAGTGAGCCAGCTAGGAAAAGTGCTTTGCTGAACCTGGTGTATGTAAACAGAGAAGGACTTGTGGGGGATGTGATGGTTGGAGGCCATCTTGGGCATAGCAATTGCAAAATGATTGAGTTCTTTACTCTCAGAGGAGTAAGGGGGGGAGGGGTGGGGGGTGTCAGCAGAACTGCTACCTCAGAGTGCCAGAGGGAAGACTTTGACCTGTTTAGGAACCCAGTGGACAAAGTCCCTTGGGGAGGCTGTCTGGAAGGATAAAGGAGTCCAGGAAGGCTGGACGTTCTTCAAGAAAGAAATGTTTAAGCCACAGGATCCAGCTATCCCCATGTGCAAAAAGATGAGCCAGGGGGGCAGAAGACAGACCTGGCAGAACAGGGAGCTTATGCTGGAGCTCAGGCAAAAACGAGAATTTACAACCTTTGGAAGAAGGGACAGG
>NW_008631813.1:0-12856 GCF_000691845.1 Merops nubicus
CCAACCTAAAGGATTCTATGATAATAGAGGAGAATAACCTTTAAATACATGTATTCACAATAAAAGATGCACCGATGAATGGTTAAGAGAGGGAAAAGAGTTAATGACAAATGTCAGAATGTGTCAAAGATTTGGTTGATTATTAACCAGGAAATAACACAATGAAATCACAGACAGTAGATTTGCTTCACTGCTAAAAAAGAAAAGAAGTATCTTTAAAATATATTGGGCTGAAAACAGGGTTCATAATAGAAACACTGATAGAACCTTAATTATAGAAGCAAAGGCACAGACTAAGGTTCTGGCTGGACAATTTAGGAATTAGAATGCAAGTATTTAACAGGCTTAATAAAGCTGCTACTATTCAGCCGTAAATAGCAGCTGGCTTTGGGAGTACTGTAGCTAGGGATGCTGCAGAAAAAGGGTTCATAATGGAGGATAAATTAAGTAATTTCCAACCACTTCATTACATGATACTTACATGCACTCTCAGCCATTTTTGACCCAAATGGTTAGCTTAAAATCTGGAGGTTTAGAGATTGCTCACAGTAAGAGACTTGGGTGATAGTCGAGGATTTGCTGCTGTAATCCTTTTTATTTACCAAGGTACCAAGGACATGTTAAATCAAAAAAACTTCAACATAAATCAAACAGAAGAAACATTTTTTCTAAAAAAAAAAAAATAAAAAAAAAAAAAAATTCCTTCTACAGTGTGTCTTTTGTGTCCAGTACTTCCTACAGTGATATTTACCATTTCAGCTGCAGTTCTATAAAGTGCTTTAAATTCTTTTATCTTAAATTAAGTCAGTTACATTTTGCTTTCCTTAGAGTTTTTCTAGAGACCTTTACCTGGAATTTCAGACTGAAACAAATGACATGCACTGGTATACCTAAGCAAAGAAAAGGCCTACTTCTGAGTTTCCCAACTCAGATTGTATGCTTTAAAATAAAACAGCAGTAAGACAGAAAAGTAAATGTACATCTTGACTGTATTGTCAAACTGCCAGGTTCTGCTGAGGGATGTTTAGAACAGCTGTTGATGAAGACTCTCCTGGAAGAAAACAGTACTGGAGAAAGACTTATGCTAAAAGGACCTGTATTTAAAAATGGATCATTAAATCCTTCAATGTCCCATCCTGAATAATGCTCCATTTATTGTTCCTGCCACAAAGGTTGAAAATATGGTCTTTCTTGGAAGAAAGTTGAGACCTTTTCTATAGGCCTTACAGAGTTATTGCAAACACGCTGAACATTAAGAAAAGACTTGACAGACTTGGCCAAGCAAAAATGCCAAATATAATTCTTGAGTATCAAGGATAAAAAAATCCCTGTGATGATTTCATCCCAAATACTTCATTTTGTAACTTGGGCCTTCATAGATTTTTCTGTCAGAATACAGGGTCAGTTCTAAAAGCTGTGAGAAACAGGAACTGCCTGTGTACCAAGGCACAATTACCAGAGTTGCCTCTCCTAGAAGTCCTACATTTTCTTCTGTATCCCTAATTACAGAACAGTGACCTTCTGAAACCAGCCAGTCTATAAACACTGCTGTACGCTACAGATGTGCTATCACTGGGCTTCTACCACTTTGTCTTGCCTGCAAAAGGTGAACAGGGTGAGAGAAGAAATACAAAGGTCCTAGAAGGTCCTTCTTTACAGAAAAAAAAGGAGTAAAACAGATGTTATCATGGGGAGTTTGAAGTAAACAGGACAAATAATGGACTCAGGCTTGACTCAGGGATGATCTGACCCCATAGACTACATATGCTGTTCACAATATTCTTGCCTGCTCACAGAGCTCCAGCTCTCTGACAGCTCTCCTACACGCATTTGTTAGTCACAGAAGGGCACATTCCTCCATCTTCCAGCTACAAACCAAACACCATTAGCCTCTTTCCAGCCATGCTTGAAACAATACATTGCTAGCTCAGAGAAAGCAATCTGCTTTAGCCTCAGGAAAGGATCTTTTTAGTCTTTGTTATATTTTGAGTTGTTTTCACTCCTGACATGTTCTGTGAAAGCTTCCACAACTGTGTATTTCTTAAGCTATATTTAATCCTTCCTTTAGAAAAAACAAAACCAACCAACATTCAACTCACCCTCCTTTATCTTCTTTTGCCCTGAGAAGTCTTTTGCGATTTATTTTCTTTTGCCTCAATAGCTGATAACTTCTTTTCCTTCAAGCCTCAAGGTGAAATATTCTTTTGTCTTCCACAACAAGGAAATATATTTTTGAGCAAAAGTAGGATCTAGGCTTTGCTGTTTATTTATAACATCACTGAGACAGCTGGATGCCTCTGATGGGGCTTTGTGAACATAATTTATTTATTTTGAGATTAGATTCACAAGTTTGAATACAGTCAAACAAAATAGTAACATAATATAATATGTGTCCTGGAACTGGCAATCCTCTATTTTGGCAATCCTCAAATAGCCACCTGAAAATTGTGGTAGGAATGCTACTTGATATCATTATGCTGTAGGTGGTGTTCATTAAAGCCAGAGGACCTTTCTCTTAATGAGCTTTCACTGGAGGGAACAAACAAAATTGCTTAAGAAGAGAGAGAAATCTTGGGATATCAAATCCTATAAATCCAGCCATAGAACAGTGTCATCCCAATGCAGTACTGCACCTTTCTCACCAAAAATTTGACTTTGTGTCCTCTCACATGTACTAATGAAAGCAGCTAGAAGGTGGAGCTGAGGTTAATCCTTCCTTCTCTTCACATAATTTCCAAAGAGGAAATGCTACAGGTCTTCCTGGGTGAATTAGCAAAACTGTTGAATTTTAGAAAGAGAAAACGCATCAGAAGTTACTTCCACAGCTACCTTGGTATGTTTAAATTCAAGTATAGCTCATGACAAGATGCACTGCAGGCAGATGGAGCTCTCTACATTCTGCAGCGTCCCGAAGGAAGCAGCTCCAACCATGTGTTGAGCTTAAGAATCAAATGAACAGTTTTGTTGTCTGAAATCACTGCACTGAAAGCCAGATGACAGAGAACAATAATGCTCTTCTGTGTTGCTGACAAGAATGATTCAATCGTCCTAACTAATGCCACCTGCTCAAATGCTTTCCTCAGCAAGCACGAAGTTTGGGAGATACAAGCTGGTGGGCCCAGCTGGGTCCCACTGGGATGTGCTGGAATATATTTTTATTTTGAGATGAGATTTGCAAATGTCAGTACAATCAACAGGACCGGTGATTTAGTACAATGTACCAGCTGGAAAGACCCAACCAGATTCTGGAGTTTGCCCTTTATTCCCACTGTCACTGGCTCTCTTCTTGCTGTTCTGGGTAGATCACTATCGGAGCCAAGGGGTTTGAATCTTGCAAGGACCAGAGTACCTCTTCAAATGCAGGGACTAACTTCTACATTATAACACATTGTGAAGAGTGTGGTGTTGGTAAAACAGTGACTGAATCTTAACCACTGGAGGGTTTCTTCCTTCCTACTTGTAGGAGTAGCATTTTGCCATACATAAAAAAATATTAATGTAAATAGTAAATACAAAAAATATTAACTAGGGCTTTCCAAGATGCTTCTGGAAGATATTTTATCTGTTTTCAGGAAGACAGACACCATTTACAAAACTTATTTGAGTGTCTTGTCTTGATATGATGTGAGACCCAATGAACTATGGAATGTTCCATGTGGCTTTTAAATCCTACTGCAAACTTGTATGTTGCTCTAAGTCCAGGCACTGCTAGAACACAGATCTGGGCTGAGAAACTGCTAAGAAAGATGTGGCAAAGCAACACCAAGGATAGAAAGAGTTAAATGGCTGAAGAAAATTGAGCACAGATGATAATTTGGGATTTTTCCTACTTAAGCTGGTGTGAAGGGGAAAAGACACAGTCACCATAAAGAGTCTAACAAACAGAAGTACAGGGGAAATTGCTGCAGCCAGGAAACGAGCAGGGCAAAGGGAGTTCAGCCACTGGTTTCAATAAAAGCCACAGAACTGCTTCGAAAAGAAACAAATTGCTCTGAAAGAGTCAGAAATTGCAGCCTAAGGTTCAGGTCCAGCAGGAGCTGAAGGAGTCACAGGCCTACCTGGGAGCAATTCTCAGATTTGGGTCTCCAGGTGAACTCCATCCTCACTCAGACACCTGCAGGCACAGTTTTCCTCCACTGGCCTTTGCTCCAATTGCCTTCTGTCCAGCTACTGCTTCTCTTCAATAACTAGTGAAAGACCAGTGGGAAACATAAAATATGCTGACAGGGGGCAGTCTTTAGACAAATTTTAGAGTTTGTTTTTTTTCTATCATATTAAAATATTAAAGGCACTGGAACTATTTCCATTATAAATGTTCATTTTGTATAAGATAATTTTGTGTGTTAAAACATGCAATGTAAGATTTGTAGGGGGTTTCTACTTATTTCAGTTTTGCCTTGTTTTTTTTTTTTTTTTCCTTGCACCCTGTCTGGTAAAACTACCTACTCCCTTTTACTCAGGCTTTTCACTAAAATTCAGTAGAATTCCACCAGGGTGAAGTCACTTTGGTTTGTTTCGTTGGTTGTTTTTTGTTTGTTTGGTTGGTTGGTTTGGGTTTTTTTGTGTTTTTATTTATTTTTTTTTTTTTAATGTGAGGTTCTTAACTACCTCCCTATTTATGCTGTTAGGTCTTAGTCTGTTAGAGAGCCATCAACAGATTACAAGTTATCTGCATAAATTAGGAATGTAATTCGTTGGTAATTTCCTGGTTTGCTGGTGGTGGTGTGGTTTTGTTTTGTTTGGTTGGTTGGTTTTTTTAAACAGCAATTCCACTAAATCCCAGGAATTACAGTCAGCTGCAAAACAATTGCAACCATTACTGAACCAGCTAAAAGAAATTCAACAGCTGCATCTTCTAAAATGCTACTGAGTCTGGAGACCTACAAATAATACAGACTCATAATACCAGCTACAATTATGATATGGCTTATAGAGCCCAAATAATTATTAATTACATTGTAAAGATTCAATTCATAAAATACCTTAGAAGTTTTTTTTGTAGTGTGTAGTGTACAACAAAAATAAGGAACATCAAAAGACAGCTAAAATCTAACATTTTATATATTTTTTCCTAAGTATATGTTTTAGATCTCTTATTTTACATTGTTTTCTTTGCTTTTTATAGAATAACTGATCCAGATATTGTGCTTGATACAGACACATATAGGTGTTACATACACACAGTCCTCCATGAGAATAATCTGCATAACTTGCTATATAAAAAAGTTTTTCCAACAGTAATCAATTTTTTAAAAAAATGAAAATGTGAATGTGATGATTTTGGTGGACAAGAACCTACCACATCTCATCTCCCATCCACAACTAGACATAAAAGCCTGATTTTATAATGTAATAGGGAAATGGTTCTCCATTTTTCCAAATCCTTGGTATTCCTTGTTGTAGCTGCTAAATAGCTGCCCAGATTGTTGAATCTGCATTTCAGAGAGCACATTCTACTCAAAGCAAGTAGAGGTAGAATAATCTGTCAGCTCACACTACTTACTTCTACAAGTCACTGCAACAGTTTTTTATACAGGGTATTTTCTACTGTTTTGCTTTGCTATTTGCCATTTTAACTATTTTGGTAATGAAAGTTGCATTATTTAGCCTAGGAAACCAACACATAATTTGATAGACATCCACACTACTTGAAAATTAACCCAATTTAAGATAGTTAAATATAAGTAACAAAGTGAGTAGAAAAAAGCTTTACCTGTACACCATTCCTCTTTGGACCCCTTGCTGAGTGACATAGAGGGTAAAAAGTACTTCTAGTGCCTATGGATGTAATGAAAAAAATTACTTCTAGAAAAACCTTGTGCATTTAAAATTATATAAATAAGCAGTCCTAGGGACAGGTAGATACTCATGTATATTTCAATGTCAAATGTATTCCTACAAAACAACATACTGTATGCCGGTATCCATCTCAAACTATATACAGTGAGTGTCACTTAGTGTTGATTCTGTTATCAACTTCTTTCTTGACTACTTCTGATGTTTTACCACTTTGTAAATTATTCAGTCTGAAGCATGTTGTATATTTTCTTTATGCCTGCTGGGCAATTTTGCTATTCTGAAATCAGCCCTATGTGACTCTTCTTTGGTGTGCCACCAATCATTTTATCTCTCTTGCCCCTTTCATTTGTTCCTTAGAACCCCACCAAAGTCAGGGTATCTGAATTAGTTTTGCTTTCTTGTGTTAGGACAACCTCCCAATCTACTCTTCCATTCAAATATAGATGTAAAAGACAGGTTTGGTAGCCTAGCAGAGAAGCTTTTCTTGTATATGCACATATTTGAAAGGTTTTGTTGATCTATTAGCTGGAAGGATGAGCAATATGCAGTGCTGGGAAGATGGGTATACAAAGCATTATTTACTATTAAAATTGTGTCCTGTGAGTGAAGAATAATTTGTTGCTGCAAGCCTAGAGATGTACACTTGTATATGAATTATGCTCATTTGGAAATTATCTAGGTAGGTAGACAGATGAGTTAGTAGTTCACTACATAAACCCCAAACCGAAAACACAGTCCCAAGTAAGGGCCATTTATCTGTTGAAGGCTTTTTAGCCAAAAAAGATGAGAGGGGAAAAGGTATTTGTGTTTTAAATTCCAGTCATGCACATCTTTCTGAGTATTCAACCAAGTCTCTGTGGTGTATTCAGTTCCTTCTTTTGACAAGTTTGCTTAATGGAAACAGCTCTGGACTGAGCTACAGTGTAAATGAAAGAGTCTTCAGATGCCCCCCAAGAACCTCCATTCCACCTCTGGACTGCTTCCAGTACACCAGTAATTGTACAATTACAGCAGCATTATATACAGAAAATGAACATGAGTTCTAAAGTCATTTGACAATAGTGAGCATAATTATTTACATGACAGTCACAGAATTTCAGGGGAGGGGTGGGCAGGGGAGAAAATTAGGCTTTTGGGGAAGGCAAATATTAGCAATTACTGGCCTAGTAACTCTCTTAAAGTAACGGTGATGTATTCAAAATGAAGAAATTTTGTTGGGCTTTCTTTCAACTGCAATGCGTGCCCTAATGGTGCCATGAGTCTGTGTGTACTCGGTGCAGAAGGCAGAGGGAGCTGTCTGACGGCAGTCACAAATATCACCGCTCCCAGCGAGGTCACAGATTGGCAATCTGTCATTTCCCATACCTTGCAAAAACGATGGGCCTCACATCCTTGGGAAAGCAAGGGAATATGCATTGCATTATACTGTAACATAGAGAAGATAATTAATTTATACCTACCAAATAATTACATTTTACTGGGACTGAGTGACAACTAGAAAAACTACTTGCTTACATGGGGGTATTTACAGGAGGGAAACTAAACCTGGTTCTGTTGTGGTAGGGAAAAAAAAAAAAACAAACCCTCTTCTTGAAAACACATAGAATAATTGAAGATCCTTAATGATGCAAAACAGAATAAAGAAATATAATAACCCCGTAACATAACCAGGTACAAGTTGTAAAAAGATATTAATTATATATGCATATATCATACGCATGATAGATGCCATATGCACGTGCCAAAATCTTTGACACAAAAGCTTTAAATTCATACTATATTTACACAGGGAAAGACATTTTGTAATAATTATGCTTCACTGAAGTCCTATTAGGAAAAAAAAAAAAAATACTTTTCCTGAAGTTATGGCATTTTTATAAATGTTACTTTTCAACTACTTTATGTTCAAATCAGTTTCTAGTGTATTTTAAAACATCTATGATTCTACATGAAATACATTGAATTTGTTTGACATTACAGTGTTATACTCACAGATTTTCTCCTATGCAAACTTTAAATGCATTTGCAGTCATGCACCCAGTATCCTGTAGTGGTGATTCCACAGTGTATTGCCATATGACCACGAGGGCTCCTCTTGCCACCTCTGTATCATTTCTTGCCAGACAAACGCAGAAGTGCTGAAACGTTCAAACTATTCAAAACACCGTTAGGCCTGGTCCTGAACTGAATTTTTTTACATACAGAAAAGTACTTTTTCAGTCAAGTGTTTTTTTTTTTTTTCATAGCATAAAAATATCCTAGTTCTGATTGTGTGCAGATTTAAATGTGTTTATTAAATAAACACCAAGATCAACCAGTGACATTTCAATGTGTGCAGAGTTAAGTGTTCCTGGGAGCAAGACCCACCTTACACAAAGTAAGTTTTATAAATATATCCACAGATCAAATAGCAGGACTTTTACCACAAGGGCATGATCTTTTTTTACCCATTCCAAAGTTCCTGTTTACTTTCTTGGATCCTCTGTATAAACTGGATTAGGATTTCAGAAACCACACACACAAAACACCAAATAGAAAGATTTTTATTCTCTATTTTTTTTACATTTCTACACAGTACTAACATCTCTACAACCCTATTCAAAATTGATGAAGGTTCAGAGCCTGGGATTCTTCCTTGGCATAAGCTCACATTCAATTCACAATTAAATGCCTTGGCACTTACTTCACTGTTTTTAATATGTGAGATAATGTATGGCTTTTGTCTCATATTCTTAAGGAAACAAAAAAGCACACAAAAACTATATGAGACAAATCAGGCAGGTTTAAGATCAACTTTTATTGAAAAATTAAGACTGCATTGCATATCTTTATAATTTTGACATTTCTTAAACCACAAAACAGAGATTCTGTTTAAAAAAATCTCTTCATATGTTACCATTCAAAAAACATGTTATGAATTAAGTCAATGATGATTTTAAAATCCTGGGTTATTCCCAAGGCCCCTGGTTCCATCTGCTGTGAATGGTATCATCTATCTTTTCTAAAATGTACCTCTAATAACACAATCAGAATTCTTCTCCTTCAAAATCAACAGCTGCCATTGATTTTTACCGAACGGTCAGTCTTTTCCAAATAAATTACACCAGTTAATAGGCACTGCAGCTGCGTGTTCAGCTAAGATCTTGCCTGTTGTTTATTTGATCTTAATTCACCCCCACAAAATTACAGTGATTGTCCAGTGATTGATTTTAAAGGCAAAAATTGCTACCTTGGCATATATATATTTTAAACTTCAGAAAAACCAAGTTACTCACCTGGAATGGCAATTCTTTGAATTAGTCAACACTTCTGTATGGATTAAAAAGCAGGAAAATTCCAAGTAAGCATTTGTCTGAGAAGCTGTAACATATTAATCAGATTAAAATTACCCACTGAGAAGAAAACATAGATGAGTTCTCACTGATGACCTTTGTTGCTCTGTTAAAATCATCTAACCAGGTAAGATGAGTGCTGTGCCTGTGGAAGCAGGTATGTGTAATAAGAAAACACTTCAGGGTCTGATATTAGAATTAAAAGCTTTGAAAAAATTTGATTGTGGGTACCATCTGTGTCAAGACACAGCACTGCAGAAAGGCAGGAGAAAATGCAGAGGGCAGGAAGATAAATTGAAAACCCCTATCTTTAGAGAAAACTTCTCCGTGTTAACTATCTCACTTCTGAAACAGGCAGGCAGAGCCCCACTATTCCTACCTAGCTGCAAACCATCAATGGAATAGGTAGAGCCTCTGATTCTTTTGACCTCCAAAATACAAGATACTCTATTAAATGAAGAAGCAGGCATTTTAAAAGCAAAACTTTGCATATGTGCTGAAGAGATCTAGATCTATTTCTGACTACATCACAGGACTTCCAAGGCTTACTGTATGAATGTCAGTAAGCTATATTACGGTCTTTCCAATAATCTAATGATCAGTTACATGAGGTTGACTCTCTTTACCTTGTTTACATGTTTCAAGGAGATTTATATTTAAAATATAATAAATTATTATTAGACTATTGAGATGATGATCTGGATACAGGGTCCATGAGGTTAAAATCTTAAGGTTAGAAGATTAAAGATAAATTGTCATCTTTAATAATACAGTTGCTGAAATATCTTGACTAGGGAGGTGGAGGAAATCAGAAATTCCCACCTAAGAACTGGATGAAGAAATCACAAGGACCATGATGCTGCTTGTGTGGAAGACATAAAATCCCCTATTGAAGCTAGGTCAGCAGTTATACACCTTTGCATTGACTAGACTAGTTCGTATTGCTCCTCTAAATCAGGAGGGACAGAGAGAAATTATTCCATGTTCTGTAGTTGCCCTTTGAATAAAGTAAAACTGTGATGGATTTCAGATTTCAGGCAAAAGCCTGTAAATTGAAATGTCACATGTACTTCCTCTTCAAAACAAACTTACTTCTGTACTCCCAAAATAGCTCTCAATGAGAGGCCCTCTACTTTTGATGAATAGCTGATATCCATAAAGAGTGGCATTTAATATTATGGAAGTTGGTACTGAAGTCAATGCTCACACAGACTACTTTTGTAGTGCAGGCCCCAGGTCATACAGTATGGACGTTTACATCAAGAAGCGTTAGGTATTGAAGACATGGTAAGTTCTCTGGGTTATAATTAAGGAAGATTGAAGTTTAGAATCACAGAATCATAGAATCCTTTAGGTTGGAAGAGACCTCCAAGGTCATCAAGTCCAACCATCAAGCCAACACTACTAAGTCCTCTAACAAAACAGAATCAGAATCTGTCAGGCTTGGAAGGGACCACAAGGATCACCCAGTTCCACCCCCTCTGCCATGACCAGGGACACCTCCCACTAGATCAGGCTGCCCAGAGCCTCATCCAGCCTGGCCTTAAAGACGCCCAGGGATGGGCCCTCAACCACCTCCCTGGGCAACCCATTCCAGGGTCTCACCACTCTCATGGGGAAGAACTTCTTCCTCACATCCAGCCTGAATCTGCCCTCTTCCAGCTTTGCCCCATTCCCCCTAGTCCTGTCATTACCTGATAGCCTAAAAAGTGCCTCCCCAGCTTTCTTGTAGGCCCCCCTAAGATACTGGAAGGCCACAACAAGGTCACCTCGGAGCCTTCTCTTCTCCAGACTGAACAGCCCCAACTCTCTCAGCCTGTCCTGATAGGATAGCTGCTCCAGCCCTCGGATCATTCTTGTGGCCCTTCTCTGGACACTATTGGTGTCACGTACCTTCTCTGGACACGTACTGTACTGGTGAGAGTACTGGGGGGGGGTTCATAGCATAATGTAATGACGTAGATAATCTTTCAGAAGTCAGTCATAAATCTAAAAGACAGTGACAAATTTATAATAATTTTTAGATTCAATTCAATTATTTAAAGAAAAAAATTTACAGAAGGTTATGGAAGAGGGATAAGAAATAGCTCCATTCCTTACAGCTGGAAAGACTGTGCTATATGATATGGTATTTACCATGACAGCTTCTTCTTTCTCCCTGCTCTGACACAGCCAAAGATGTGCAACAGCATCCTTAGAAGACAGCCAGTGGAACCTGCAGGATGGAAATCTCTCCTGGCTGCAGCTGGCCTTCCACAGAACTGTGAAAACTGCATAGCATAACTGCATTTCACTGAATGATTCTAAAATAATTTAATATTATTACTGATTTGAGAAAAAAAAAACGAAAATAAAAAGAAAAACCAATTAATTACTGACTTGCATAGAAGCTAGCCATAGAATCATATATGAAAAGATTTGAAGTTAGCATATTCCATTTTATCACCCTGACAGTAACTCAATAGACAGAGGATTACTGAATCTTCATTTTGCTCTACTACTCTGCTTCCATTATGGAGTTTTTCACTCAGTAGTATTGATTATCTAATGATTAAAAATGAACAAGCTGCAGATGACTCTGGTGCCTACACTTTGAAAAGTCTAGCCAGTTTAAATTGTTGTGAACAAGCCATCTGTATTTAAAGATTCTGAGATTACTTTTGGTTTTATTTATTTTATAAGCTCCAAACACATCGTGAATTCCGTTTCACTAGAAGAATGATGCTGGATAAAACTCGCACAGAGTTAGTTAAAATGGTCATAGAGATTAGTCCTGAAATAAAACTCAAAAACAGGGGCCTTGGTTAACAAACAATATTCACTAGAAGAGCACCCAGAACAGTGAACAGTCTGACATTACAATAAATAAAACTGAAAATTCTAATATATTAAAGCGATCTTATCATTTGACAGCCTATACACAATGTTAGAATTCCTTATATTCAGCAAAATTATCTGTAAGTTGTTATTTTAAGGGCACTAGGATTTAAATGAAAGTGTCAACTAATATTTTTGTATTTTTTCTTTGGCTCACAAAGACACTAAAATACCATAAACATTATTTAGAGCTTCAATAATATATAAATAGGGTACATTACAAATGGAAGAAAATACAAGACAACTCTTCAGCATGGTAAACCTCTGGATATAAATAAGCAAATATTTCATATACCTACAATTAAACAGTTATCTTGCTGTAAAACTATTACATTTAAATCCTTTTACACAAAGTCATTTAACAATAATATACACAATCTACACAAATTAACCTCTAAAAATACAGCAATAATATACCTGTTACAAGGACTCTGCTACTATCATCCCCCGATGTGACACTAAAGGGGCAATACAACTATTTTACTCAAAGGTGCTGTTAGAGATGTTAGGTGCTGTTTTGTACCTAAGAGAAGCACCAACAATAAGATTTAGTACTGTTACACATTTTCCCTAGCTCTTAAGAATCTACATTTTAGAAATGTTTCTATATGTCTATTTTTACCTGGCAGAAAAATCTGTAGCACATTATCTACATCATTAGTTGAAGGAAAAGTTAATTCTCTTAAAGTGGAAAACATGCTGTGGCTTAGATCTAAGTTTATGACCACTTTGTGTGTAGAAATACATATGTGTGTGTATATATATATATAATTTTATATATATATTTATTTATACTGTACATATATACTGTACAGATTTCTTAATTTGCTATTTTAGTACTTATTAAT
>NW_008631813.1:12901-29418 GCF_000691845.1 Merops nubicus
GCTGACTACAATAAACAAGACCAACGTAAGATTCAACAGTACTTCAACTTCAAGATAATACATTTTCCCTCAGTAATATGATCTACCAATACATATGTTTCAATAGCCTATAGTTGCTTTCTTTAAGGATGTTACAGAAAGAGACTTTCCTCAAAACATGTTCTATAGAACTAGGTTTAGAAAAGAGCCAGTGCTGGAAAACAGTGAATTGGAAAAACAAATAATTCAACCACTGCACTACAGCTCCTGCCCCAATCTCTCTATTTCCTCAATGAGGAAGTCAATGTCTGACTTAGATGCTGCTGGGTTTGAGATGACCATTCGGAAGAAGTTGACTTTATCGCCCTGAGGCTGATATCCAACCATGGTAGTACCTGACTCCATCATCAGTGCTTTGATTTTCGGTGCCACCTTTATCATTAAAGGAGGAAAAAAAAAATAAAGAGAAGGGAGAGAGAGAAGAGTAATTAAAAAATTTTATCCTTTCTGTGTATGTCATCACAATATTCTTTAATTTGGAAAAAAGAAATGAACATATCAGAAGGGCATTTGTTTATATATAAAAAAAAAAAAATCGGTGACAGAAAAAGCTTGAAAACCAAAATATGTAGGATTGGATATTTAAAGGAAAATTGAAAACCACGTCCATCTTTTTAATTAATAGACTGATAGCACCTTAAACTATTCACTACATAATAATTGTATATACTAAATGTACATGTAACTTCTTTGTGCTGAAGATTTTGTCATGAGGAAATATCTTCTGTCTTTTTATGAAAACCTACACCAAAACCACCTTTTTGAGAGTACCAGATGTTACCCATGAGAATATTATGTATTCTCAAAATCCTTTTCAGAGGGGCAGGGGAACATGGTGGAATTTTTCAACAAGATACATGTCATAAAGTAAATTTTCTATTAGCATAAGCCACGGAAATCTTCCTGTAGTTTTGCAGCACTGTGCACTTACTGCCACCTCACTTCCTCACTTTAATTTACAAAGAATAATGTTCTGACAGTCTTAATATTCGGTATTGATTGAGCCTAGATTTTCCATCTAGATCTACTTTCTCCTGCTCTACTCTGCCAGCCAAGGTCAGATGTCTGTCTCTTTCACTGTTTCGTAGGATGCTTTATAATGCCCTCTAACATTTAATGGGGTCAAGTCAAACACTTAATCCTTACCAATCATATCTATCTTCCTCTTTTCTCTCTTTTTTTGGCAATTACTTTATCTAACGTGCCACTGGGTTGATCCAGGAATTTCTGCTCTCTTCTGTTCTCTTCCCTCAGTGTGATGCAAAGAAAATCCTCAAAAAAAACCTCCCAAGTTTGCCTACTGTTCTCCTTTCCCAAATGTAAAAAAAAAAAAAAAAAAAAAAAAAAAAGTAATTGCAATTTGTTTTGACAACTATAAAATCATTCTTTTGTCTCCAGAACATTTTTCATTCCAATTCCATCCATCTAAAATGCTGCTACATATTTAATGTATTTCACTCCCTTAAGTCTTACGTAACACAATTACTTTTCCTGGTGGTGCCTCTATGATGCCTTCAATTTCCTCTATCATTTCTTCAAAAGTCCTCCAAAAGATATTAGTTTTCACTGAAATGCATTAATGCATGACTAACCAAGAAAATTTAAAATGAAAATAAAAACCTGAGAAGGACTTGCAAGTTTCCATGTTCTTTACCTGTCCCACCATTTTCAAATACTCTTCTCTTTGTCCTGCTGATATGTTCTCCTATTCAAACAGGACTGAGATGTGTCTAGCTACTTTTTAAAGATTCATAAAGCTTTCGGGAGCACAAAATTGATACAAAACAAAGAATAACTGAGTATGTTCTGTATCTGTTCTAGAGGGGAAACGTGACTTCAGCCTTGGTATAATTAGGAGACAAATGTGAACAAATATCAAGGTCATAGCAAGCAGTTGAAGAACTGACATCCCAGAATCTGGAGCATGTGTCAACACAGTTATATTATTTTTAATAAACAGAATACTTTGGTTTGAAAGAGCTGACTGTATTTTTGTATTTAACAAAACCCACATACCCTGTGTAACTTTTCTCTTCTCTCATCACAGTCTGGCATACTCCTGAGACTTGGCGGAATATACCAAAAGCATACATTTGTATGCTCTGGCTGCAAAAAGAACCAAACACACACATCAATAAACAAAATAATATGATCAATCACACACCAAAAGCTGGTCAGTAGCATATATTAGCACAGACATGGAAAACAAAAATATTGCATTAACTTTTCTATTTCTGCATTTTAAAACAAAATAAATGGATTAGAGTATTGCTAGTTGCATCTGCTGTCTTAGGATTCCCTATACGTTGTCCCATTTTCAGTGTTTTAGGGTGCTAATGAAGCACAAATGCTTTTCATCTTCTAGTTTGATGAGGAATGGTTTCCCAGGATTGCAGCAATGGCAACCCTATTTTCCTTTTCTTAGTAAATGGAGAGTCAAAGTAATTTTGTTATTCTATCAACCAGGAAGTTACACAGTAGCACTAGCTACTTTGAACATATAGCAAAACCAGGAGATTATCAGTTAGGTCATAATGTGGAATCTCAGCATGAGTAGACTGTATTAGGGTAGTCTTCATGTCCTAAACTGAGAAGTCCTCTGCAGAAGAGGAGGAGGGGAGATAAATCTGACATTTATGGTATAAAGTCACATGCATTTGGCCAAAATATTGTCAAGATGTCAATATTCATGTAGTTCTTTAGGAAATAGAGCAGTTTTGCATAGCTAGCTTGAAGAACTGTGAGAAGTGTGAAGACCACTTTCATAATTCCATACATATTTGGCTCCTACACACCGGTTAAATGAAAGAAAACTTACCTCCCCTTCAAAAACCATCTCAAATTCTTCTCTGTTTTTGATTTTAGTGTAGAGATACTCTGCCAGCTCCAGGCATTTGTTGATCTGATTTTCAAATCCTACTGTACCCTGTTTTAATAAGAAAGTTAGTATTAATTACATGGCCATTTTTCCTTCTTTGATGCAATCATCTCTTCAGACAGGCTTCACTCTTACAGGTTTCCCATCAGAACACACTTAGCAGCATTATTTCTTGTGGCTAACGATGGTCTAACTGTAATCACTATTTAGTTTTGTTCTCATTTAAAGATAATTTATTATGATAATAAAAAGGGATTAGGATCTTTTTAATAGATTATTTTCAGCTCTTTTTTTTCCCCAATTTCCAAAAATATTATGTATATTGAGTCTTGGCTGTCCACCTCTTGCTGAAAGACTAGGAACATAGAATGGGAACTGTGGTGGTTTAACCCTGACTGAGCAAGTGATGCCCACCAAGCCACTCTATCACCCTCCCCCTTTCCTCTCCTTCCCCCACAGAGCAAAAAGAGAAGGGAAAAAAATAAGATAGAAACAGAAGCCTTGTGGGTAAAAAACAAGGGCAGTTTAGAAAGCAAAGTTAAACAATGCTGCACGCAGAAGCAAAGGGCAAAAAACACCAAAGACTTATTCTCTAGTTCCCATCCCCAGGCGATGTCTGGCCTCGCCTGGGAAGCAGGGCTCCAAAACACGTAGCGGTTCCTCTGGAGGACTGAGGAGTAGCCCCCCCCCTCCTCCTTTGTACTGGCTTTATGGTTGAGCTGACATCATAGGCTATGGAATAATCCCTTTGGTCAGTTCAGGTCAGCTGTCCTGGTTATGTCCCCCCAAGCTCCTGCCCCTCTTCCCCTTGTGGGGGGAATGTTAGAAAGAGCCTTGGTGCTGTGTGAGCACTGCTCAGTGGTAGTCATAACATGGGTGTTACCAACGCCCTTCTAACTCTCAGTACAACGGCACCGCACCAGGAGGGCTGCTATGGGAAAATCAGCTCAGCCAGACCCGATACAGAACTCAGACCAGGTATGAGTTGGGAAGTACTTTATTTCCTCTGAACAGCTGGCTAGAAATTTGTATTTAAAAAAGTCATCAAGCAAAAGCCTGCAATATGTTTGCTAAAAGTAATTTGCCTAGCCACATGTCTTTTATCATATCTGATTTGTTTGGAAATATCATAACCCTAGAAAAAGTAGATTAATGTTGATAATAAGTAAAATAAGAGAAAAAAGAGTCATGGTTTGTTTGTTTGTTTTTAAATACACTTTCTACATAAATAAGAAAAACAAGCACACTTAAATTGTTGCATATTTGGGGTAAGTTCTTCGGACTGAATAAAATGACTGAAGAGTACTTCTGGACCTAGGCTATATATTTCTACAATATGAAGAAGAGTATGATCGCTAATGTTGAAGGAAAAATTTCCATAGCTCCTAGTATTTTATTTTCTCAAGATTTTTGTAGTATAATCATTCAATTTGCTAGAAACAGGCTCCATCCAATATCTCAAATCCTGTCCTCACTGGTTTTACTGCAGGACTCATCTAGTGACTTAAACCTTTCTTCTAATTTCCAGCTAAATTTATTGATGGCTAACATTGTTCTAGAATTTAAATTATGGTTTTCTGACTTAATATTCAGATATCTGTGTGTTGAAAGAATGTAACTACACAAACCTTTATGCTTAAGAAAAATTCCATCACCTGAGACTTATAAATTAAATAACTTATTCCTGATTTTTGAGATGAACTTTTATTATTTACCTTTGCCTTCCACATCAACCAGAATTTGAAAATGTCCACATGTCGACCACACTGTATTGCCTTATCTCCAGTGTCATAGGATACATCATACTGTTTGTCTTGCTGGAAGAGATACCCTGCACACATTTGATTGCATCCTTGAAGTATACCCTGTAACAAAAAGCATGTAGTTATATGACATAGGTGCATGTGAAATGGTATGCATTAATAATATATTAAAACATTTCAAATATATGCAGAAGAATTGTTCTTTAACAGGCAAAATTATAAAATACTGAGCTTGTTTTGTAAACCTGAGTCACATAATTAATTCCATTACCTAAGGTGGTTCTCTTAAAAGTTCCTGAGTAGTCATATGGTTTTACACACCCACACTTGAAAAAACATTCTCAGATTAATACAGGTTCTTAGTTTTCACTAATTTTGTCCACTTCACTTTGTAAGGCTTCTTAAGAAATTTGTAAGACAAATCTTTAATGTGTTAAATTACACACTAGAATAAAGCTGTGGTCTCTCAGTGCAGCAGATAGCTACAGAAAACGAAGAGGGGAAAAAAAAGTAATTGAATGCTTCAACTTCATATATAGTGCAGCCTTATGAGACTTAGCATTAGTGATGAATATAAGTATAAATTACCTAAACCAGACATTTTTTACTTACAAATAACGATGATCCACAGACCAGTAGAACCCTACAGATTACTGGTAAATATCTCTGAAGGAAACACAGAGGAGCAAGTTCTGTATGTTACCCTGAAATCCTACACATTTTACATTTCTAAAACAGTTTGCATTTAGAGTTCCTTTAGAGTTTATTAGTGGTTCTTTGAAGAACCTTGAAGACAGTGGTGTATCTGATAAATAGAAACACACCTATCAAAGTTCTCACGCAGGTAATAAAAAATTTTGCCAAAATCTTGCAATAGTTACCATAATAAGCATGCATGCCACAAATAATGGCTACTGCTTCCCTCCAATAGGTGTCAAAAGTGTTTCATAAAGAGAAATAAATGCTGCAATCTTCAGTTTAGATGAGAGTCACCTGAAAGAGCAATGGCAGACCTAGGGCTGGAACCTACAACTCCTTCATATCAGTTCTATGCACAGGGACCATTTCTTCAACCTACCTCTTCTAGTAGCAATTGACATGCCAGAAATTGGTGGACAACAGAATTAGTTGTATCCACAGATGATATGACCTTTTTTTTAATCATCTAAGAAAAACACATGTTCCTTATAAGAATTAAGACACTGCTCTTGCTTTCATTGATGACAATGAATAATCTAGAAGAAAGCCCTAAAAATATATATGGAGTCATAATAAAAGCAGCATGTTTCCTTTCAAGAGAACTGAGAAGCTTTTAAACCACTGTGTAAAGTAAAAATGCTGCATTTTATTTAAGCAGTTTAGACTGTGATCAGTTCCCAATACTAAGACATTCAGCATATCATAGAAACAATGGGGCAGATGGTCAGATGAAGTGTATTAGCATGGCTCTAGTGTTGTTATTAGAATAAGCAAAGATTCAACAACTAAAGGTCTGATCCAATTTGTCTACCGCTTTGACAACAGTCCATCACCACCACCCCAACCCCCCAAAAAAAAAACACAACAGAAAAGATAAAACAACTTCCTAAACACAATGTAAATCCATAAAATTATTCCTTCCAAAAGAAGTTCTGAAATTAAACAGATTTTGCACTGCCCTTTTAAAAGTAGGGCTTGATATTTACTTTTTTTTTTAACTGCTTATGTTATTAAATATAAGGCAGACCTTCTCCCGGACAAGAATGGCAGAACACTGTAACAACACTCCCATCATCTTGTGTGGATTCCAAGTGACTGAGTTGGCTCTGCAAAAAAATTACAAATTCAGATAGGTCTGGAAAACAAGCTTAACCTGAAGCGGTCACTTTCTTTTTATTCTGCTTTCAGCTGGAAACATATGGACCATGATGATTTCACTATGTAGACTATTAGTGTCTTAAGTGTCTTCTTTCCCAGCTATACTGTCCACAAAAGAAAATTTTTTTGCGTGTTAATATTGCAGTGTCAGACTTCTGACTAGTTTATTTTATTCCTAACATCAACTAATGAGTATCAGACTATGCTGGTTAGCAGATACGCTAACTGCAACCCCAGAAAACTCCACTTCTAGTGTAACAAAACAACTTTGACAGGTTACATCAATTCAAGGTTCTGACTGGGGAGGGGAATGTCAGATAATTAAGGGAATAATATGACTTCTGGGCAAATACAGTTCTTTACTGAGCAGCTGCTGGAAAAGTAGAAAGCACGGGAAAAGACACTTATGCTTATCTGCTTTTTCAGTTAGAACCATAAAAGGCCTTGCTTGTCAAGCCCATGGACTTTTAAAAGGCTATAAAACTTTACATCACAATCCTACCATTCTGTATGTAAAGCTTAAATTTTTTTACGTGTAAATACAGGTGGATACACAAAGTCACCTAATTTACTAGTCAAACAGATGAGATATGCTGCATTTTTAACATACTATCCTAGACAGTATAATGATGACACTAAAATAAATGCACCAACATTGCACATCCGTTGACCTCTTCACCCTAAGCAATTAATTTCCAAACGTCCCCTTGATTCACTGTGTATTCCAGAGAAGGAAAGCGTATAATCATTTTTCACAGACTATGTATGTGTTTTTCCAATGTGGTTGAAAAAAACCAAGATATTTTCTCCTCTTCTATACCCTGTTCTCAGATGGCACAAACACAACCACAGTTCCTCTGTTTTGAGCAATGCAACGACTCCACCCCAGTGTGAGGACCACTAATTTCATAAAGATTACAGATACAATTCCAAACTCTGTCTCTTCTAGGTTAGACCATAGCAGTCCGCAGCCAAAAGTACAGTACAGTCTGTGCTGTACCTGGGGAGCTCACCATCCCTCCAAAACCTTCTGCTTAGGCAGTGCAAACCAGTAGGTACATAGCTCAGATTTAGAATGCAAATATCTTTTAAAGCACTTCACTGACAGTTTAGATGGTTTCAGTTTAGCACGTTAAATGTCCAGGTTCCAAACAAGGGTGATTTCAAGGTTTTGCAAGGAGCATTAGGGTTATTTTAACATGAAGATATCACTCCATAGCCTGTGCAGCCAGCCAGCTGGAGGATCTCCCACCACAGGCAGCCCCAGCTCCACGTGATGGCAGCACACCAGTCCTTAGACCTCACATTTCCGGGCAGGCCAAGTCTGGTCTGAGTGTCAGCACTAGACCCCAGCTGGGGGCTGTGACAGGCAATTACACAGTACATGTGGGTCCCATCCCATGTCTGAAGATCTGTACAGCTGACGAGGACGGAAATAATATGATGCTTCATGGCCTGCTGCTTTCTGTATTTGCTGATTAATTGAGGGTGTTAATTAGCACCACTGGGTTGACCTCAGCTCAAGAGGTGTGCCAAACTACTGTGACCAAACCTGTGTAGCTTAAGGAAATTAGTTTACAATGCTGACTTCATATTAGGTGTGTTTTCATAACATGAGTGACTAGTGAGTTAGACTGGGCAGACGTTGATACAGTTCTGCTACTTCAGAGTACACACTGCTGTGCCTGTGACAGGAAGGTCCCCATGGTTTGCCTATTAGCCCTTCTGTACACTATTCTTTATCTCATACTCACTCTTCACTGTATGAGATGCCCACCACTAGGAGAGTGTGTTTTCCCTAAGGAAGAGCATTGTTCATTGCTCTCATTTTATGCTTTTACACAGCACCTGCACTCAACTTGGTTGACTCAAGGAAGCAGCTTGGTGCTACCTTGAGAGTACATGGGTAGAGATTGTTTCAAACCTGCTTTGTTTCACTGAAAACTGGCATCTGCAATTATAGGAAAGATCTTAAGTTTCTGGCTCTTCATTGCTTTTCTGATTTTTATTCAGACAGGTAGTCTTCTATGATAGAGCAGTTTCGAGGGAAATCTTGAGACAAACACACCCATGGAGTTAAACATAGCATCTTCTACAGACTACAGCCTTGTTGTCACTGATACGTGAACAACTGTGCCAAAGACTACACGTGGGACTTTTCTTGAATCTGAATTATAAGGGCTTGGGGGCAGGCACAAATGCTGTGCCTTTTAAGATTTGGTTCCATTAGTTATTTAATAAAGGCTGGCTTCTGGTCTCAGTGGGCATCTTGGTAATCTATGTTATGTGTGTTACACACCTGGGGACAGATACACGCACTCTCTTCTGCAGACTTCACTTTGGCCCCTACAACAGCTTCCTCCTTGTTTCACATAGTCCTCACCTGGCAACAACTCATAGGTCCCTGTGCCCTGAGTCGTGATGAATATCTGTGACTCTGTCTGGCCTTCCTGTAAGTTCTCTCAGTCTTTGGTCAGGTACAGCAGAACTGTACCAGCCCTGTGCTATCGTAGTCCTTTCCAGCCTTATAGGTACTGAAATTTGCCCATAAAGATTGCTGCTAATTCAGTCTCTACCATGTGTTGTTCTTTGGTGTTTACACATATATTTATGTGTGTGTGTACATATATATGTTTGCCTTTGTATTGCTTATATGTTCTATACACTTTCATTTACAGAACACTTATTTTCAGGCAGAACACGTACTCTTTATTTTCTAGAAATAACTGCAAACATCTTTCAGGAAAGAATCTCTAAATTCCCACCATGTCATGGCTTCCCATCATAGGTACTCATGCTCAAACACCTTCTCTGGATTCTTCATTTCTCACTGTTGTCCACAAGGCCCTACACTTCAGAGGTTGTCTAACTATCACACTTCATTTTTTCCTTAAATCCTACTTCACCCCTTTCCAGATTTATGATCCACTCAAAGCTATCCATAGCTTCTCTTCCGTTTTGTCAGGAAAAAAAAAAAAGCTTGTCCTCCTTCAAATCTGCTGAAAACTTACCCTTTCACTCAGCTACATATCACTGTTTTCTTCTGTAGTATTGTTGCAGTCTTTCTGGTATGAACCTTTCCTGTCTGTCTTGCTTTTGTTTAACTTAGTGTTCAAACTCCTTAATGCATCAAATTAATTCTTTTATGAATTTGTGAAGCATTATGTACCTTACAAAAGTACTTTAAAAATAGTATTACAAAATAAGAACCATAGAATACCTTTCTATTCCATTCAATTTATGACGATGCTTTCGGGACATTAACAGTCCACCTCCCCAGGCAGCCTGGAAGAGAATGAAAACAGAGGAGACTCATGGTTTCAGAAAAGTCTAACATAATTTAATTTACTCTGGATCTAGTAATAAATATTTTAATTCGAGACAAAATATGTGTAAACAAAAATCCTCTTTTGCCTGAATAATATAACTTTATTTAGTTACTCACATCTACGTGGAGCCAGAGATTATATTTTTCACATATATCTGCAATCTCCTGTATTGGATCAAAGGCTCCATATACTGTAGTGCCTGCAGTTGCATTTACAAAAAGAGGAACATATCCCTAAAATAAAAATAAATAAATAAATAAATTTCAACCTCTTTCAGAAAAAAAAAAGTAAAAATCATGTTAGAAACATTGCTATCCCATTTTCCATTTCCTATCCCATTTTCCATTAAAAGTGTTTTTCTTCTCATGCGAAAGGTACATATAAACAACAGCAGAAAAAAGTTGTATACAGGGTAGGAGCAAACTCTGCTTATATTGTACTGAAACTTCACAAAATTAACTAGCCAGAAAGTAAAGAATATTGTTTTATCTCTTTCAGAGAAAAGATTCAAATGTTCTAATAGAAGATTAGCAATAGTCAAGTACTTTTACAGCACTATAGAGGAAAATTAATTAAATGTGATTTGTAAATTGTGATTTGAAGGCTTGAAGATGTCCTTTTAGTCTTTATCTACTAAGAAACAGAACAAAGCAAATTAAAAACAAAAGCTATAAATGTGGAACTATCAGATCAAAGTGAGACAATTTTGAATAGATGAAATAAATGTGAACTGGAAATTCATAGAGTGCCCAAATGTAAAGTAGTTAAGAAGTAAAAAAAAAAAATTTAAAAATAAAAAATCTTGATTGCTCTAACTTTGGTTATCTAACTAATGGATTTTTCATTGTGTTGATGCAAGAAATAATGAATACCTCAAAAAATTTAATTTACTGGCTATATTTACAATCCCTCCAGCCTCGTACTTGAGATACATGGGAATTTTTAGGACTTCAATAGAATTTTTGATGGTTTTGGCTAAACTTTGATGTTTGAATAAAAGTAGGTTTAATTTCATATTTTCATAATTTTTTTCCATATGTTTCCAGAGTTATCTTTAAAAGTCATAAAATCCAGATGTAGTTCAAGAGTTAAAAATACTTTTGTTTTAAACAGCAAATGGAATTCTTAGCAAGACATAGGTGATTCCTTAAACAATACATGAATAATTATACACATCTATAATTAAGCAAATGAAAAATATTATTATACCATTCATATCATTATAATGTTCTCATTTACTGTTAACCCTCAACCTTCAAAGGAAGAGGTAATTTTACTAAGCCAAGCAGTAAGGTACCGATTTTAAAAAACACAAACCTTTTGTTTTGCTTCCAAAATTTTTGCCTCCAAATCAGCTGGTATTATTTTGCCTCTGTAATTATTGTAGAAATAGAAAGATCAAGAAAATTAAAGAGTGCATATGGAAATACTAGCTACAGTTGAATTGATTCAATAGGCTTTTCTCAACAGACCATTAGCAAATTGACACACTGTACTGAACCAGTCCTTAAGTAAAATACAACAAATTTAACAGATGAACACATTTAATATACCAAAACCTTAGCATTCATCCTACCTTTCACTGCATTTTATCAAAATCACATTGTCTGTTCCAAATCCAAGTGCAGCTCCAGCTTTCTTTATTGAGTAGTGACTCTGCAGCAAAACACACACGTTTAATGGAGTGGTTGTTTAATGATGAAGCATCCTCACAACATATATTAAGAATTTAGGAATAAGCTGTGTATTAAGCTCACATGTTCTGAGGTAAAGAGAACCAGTTTAGGGACTGCAGCCATGCCTTTGGTTTTCACTTCAGGGAAATACTTGTAGCGTGCAGCCATTATGCTGTACATGTTGGAGATAGCTCCTCCTGTGAAGGAATAAATAAATGAAGATAAAAATCACAATGAGAAAAAATCCTGCATATTAGACCAAAGACATACAAGTGTAATTTGCATTATGCAATGAAATGCAAATGACAGCGAACTATGAAAAAATAAATCTCTGAAATGTATGGTCTTCTATCTAAACAGCATAGAGACAGACCCTCTAGAAAGTCATACTGATAGTCAGAATTTCCAATCTATCATCTCAATTGCTAACATGTCATAACTCATTCCTAAAGAGTTCAGCTTTCATTGTGTTGCTTTTGCTTGACAGTTTCTTGTTAGCAAGAATAACAGGAACTTATCAAATTGAGACTTAAAAACGGTCGCGTACTGGATGGATTTATTTCATCTCCCTGTAGATACAGAATTAGATTCCTTAGACTTCTACAGCCAAGCTAGTTATTCTAAGCTTCCTTCTAGTCAGTTAAAGGAAAGAGGAACCTTGAAGACTATGATTCAGCTAATCTATTTTGACGCCTACTTTTAAAGAGTGTGAATTGAGGGAAAGCACCTATTTCTCTTGGCTTACTGCTAAAAAAAAAACTCAGGACAATTAGCTCAGTTCTACAATACAGACCTCAAGATTCAGTAAGATGAATCTCATCTGTAAAGTCTAGGATAAATTCTTCCTCTAATATTTCTTCATCAACAAGAACACTGACAAATAAATGTAATTTTTCTAGCAGATGGGACTGGAGACCAAGCAAGTGTGCATTCCTGGATTTTCTATGGGCTGTTTCAAAAGGAAGTGGAACTATCCTTAATCCTCTGAAACAGGATGGTGTCTGCTCATACCAAATCCAAAAATCTGGATTTCTGATGGGCAACCATATTGTCCATACATTGCCCTAGGACCTCCACATGGTTTACCAAACTTTTCTATCATTGCTAACTAGCTTTGTATCATCTTAATGGGAAGACACTTTTTGTCTTGGGCTTCATAGTGGAATCATACTTGTGAATCCTGTCAGATTATACCCCAGACAGTATGACCCAGAAAGAGACAGCCAGTCACAATCTTTTTCGAACTGTGAGCCCAAATACTCACTGACCAAAGAAGTCAGTACATGATTCTCAAGAGCTATTGGTCAGCAGTAATTTCAGTTCCTCAGCACTTCCAGAAATTAAGTGCAACAAAAGGGCATTTAAATGCCTAACTATATACCAGAACTTGTAGCTAAATTTTAAAATGTTGGTCAGCCATGATCAAAGAAATTTTTTCCCCAAAACTTTTTTGTGGTGTGTTTAAACACACTATTCCTATTTCTAAATACCTGATGCACTATTTTGTGTTGCAGATATTCAGACACAGTTCATGTTTATTTCAACTTTTGAAGTTTTAGTCAAATCACCAAAACAGAAAGGAAACACTCACCAGGTGAGAATATTCCATCACCATCTTTATTTGGCCATCCAATAATCTCTCTCATCTTTCGAAGTGTTATTTGTTCCATAAGGACAAAAACAGGAGCAATTTCATAGGTAAACCTGCACAGGTAAAGAAAAAAAAAAAGGCAATCAAATGCAGATTCAAAAACCCAAACCAAACCAAACCAAACCAAACCAACAAAAAAAAAACAACAACAAAGAAAACAAACCCCAAAAACCCAAACCAACAGCCACAATAAACTCTCAGTCTATGGCTATTTCTGAAAATGCTTAGCATTCCTAAAAGTTTTCCTGTAACTGAAGTTCTGATATTGCAGCCTTTACCCAAGCCAAAATCCTCAGAAAGACAGCAGTAGAAATAAGTGGTCAATTAAAACTGCAGTATTAGCTCTTTTGCAACTTCCTATATAACAAACAGAAGACCTAATGCTCACCATCATAGTGCTGCTGACTGCTGTACAAGACTGTAGTGTAAAACATTTGTTTCCCAAAGTGCCAGTTCGACACTTGTGGAATAAGATTGCCAAATCCTTATGAAAACAATGAACTTCACTGAGCTAAACATAACCATAGTTAGCTCAAAGTATTAGCTCATAGTTAACTCAAAGTATTGAGCTAGAGCTTCAAAATCTAAATACAATTAATTAAGTGGATTTATTCTGTTGATGATCTCCAAGGACAACTTATTTCTACAATACCATGCGATCAATAACTGCCAAGAGTAATTATAAATGATGACTTTCTAATTACCAAATACTAAAAACAAGTCAGCAGTCAACTATTGTATCCACTTAATGAGGGCAAAAAACATTGCATAGGCGGGTATGCTTTGATATATTTTAAGTATTGTTTACAGGTAGAAAAGAAAAAATGGCAATGGAAAACATTCCCCACCATAATCCAGTGTTACTGTCACTTGCATGTTATGTGCTTGTGTAGCTAAAATAGGTCAGAATAGTTTCTAGTAAGGGTCAGAACCTGCCCTTCTTCGCCGGAATACTGCTCAAAACAAATAATACATCCCCCAGGGCTCACAGAGATGATTTAGCTCATTTTAATAACCTTCTCTGTCAGTTCTTTTAATCATATTTTACAAACCACTTGCTTTAACCTTACTTGCAATTACAGTGTTATTCATAAGCATATCATGTCGACCTTAGTCTGCTGAAAAAGAGAGAGCAATGTATTATTTTGCATTTGATGAACCTCATACTCGTACTCAATTTTCACGCTTGCATCTTTTCAAGATGTGTTCTTGTTTAAAGTATGGATCAGAAGCTAGCTTTACAGAACTATCCATTTAACAATTTACTTTTAAAGCCAAAGGAAAAACTAATTTTAAAAGTTAATCTTTCAAAAGTGAATGAGTGTGATATTTTTAATAATTATAGCAATATTTAAGAATTTTTATTTCATAAAAGTATAAGTCAAAGGAAAATGGGCTTGCAAAAAAGTGACACAATATGGTTTTGTCATAAGCAGTATTTAAGCAAAATTTTCTTTTAGAAGCACGAACGGATTTGTCTTCACTTTTAATTGTGTCATGAAGAAAAAAAAAAATAAAAGCACTTTAAAGCACTTCGCAATATTCATTTTACAATTAAAATCTACATTACTGGGTTTTCTTCACAATCAGCTTTTAAACCCAAGTGTATCATACCAATATTTAGCAGAGAACTAATTGAGAAGACCATTTTTACAAAGAGCAGACTAGTTTTGGCTGGAGCACTTTATCTGTGTTTATTTATTGCTAATGTCACAGAACAGGCACACCTCATAATCTACATAGAGCTGCTAGTAATCAGTTATACTCAATGAACCATATACTTATGGATAGGCCAGTGAAAGTTTTGTTCATTTTCCAGCCTGCAGATACATTTCTGTATTCTGCCAGTTAGCAACAAACTACCTGAAACAGAGGTAGCTTTAGACTCAAAACATGTCCAATACAGAACTAAAACAGAGCAGTGTGTTACCTGCCAAGTGTTCGGACTCCCATCATATATTTTTAGCATATACAAGTCAATATATAAATAAAAACTGACTAGAAGACTTTTTTGTTTGCTGGGTTTGTTTTCATTAATTACACTTTGTTGTAAAAATTCAGCGTAACACCTCACATTAACCTGTAGTTTTCATCAATTTTGAGGTCAAGAAAAAATGATATGCTCTAGTTGTAAAATTTTACTGTATTTATACTTTCATTTATTTACACATAACTGTAATAAATATTAGACTATTTTCTTCATTATCATAAAACTAATTTTCATTGTTATATTTTTAAATAATTTTGAAGCCACTTCTCTACCAGCACATGACCAGGAGAAGGTGATGCCCCAAACCTACTACCTCTGAAGTCAACAAGCAAAAAGACAATAAAGTTTTATGTGGTTTATAATCTGGTCTAAATATACAAATATATGGATAGCTATACTGATTACTCAGTCTAGAGACAAAGCTTAAAAAAAAAAAAAAAAAAACGAGGAAAAGGAAAGTCAGTCCAAGAGAAGAAAAACTATTTCATGTTATCTATGATATCATAATCATCATGCTTTACTTACCACGTGTTCTGAGATACCTGCATTTCTATTTATCAGAAATGTAAAGCTGTTTAGCTTTATCACTATTTTCACTGTATTACTGCCACATTAAGAAAAAGGTGAGAGACTTTTATTGAAGAGGCAGCAATCATTATTTAAAGACAAAAACTATACAGATCTGCAACAACACATCTGCCATGATGATGGCAGCCCCTGTAAGGCCCAGCCACAGACACCAACAACAGGATGCTGCTTACATGTTTGTATTAGCAGTTGATGTCAGCCACTCCCCAGCCAAGCCAATGATGTCCAGTCCTGTGGACAGCTGATTGAAAAAGCGAGGATGACCTGGAAAAAGAATTGATAGCAACTTAGAACAGCTCCACTGGTGTCTCTGAGGCTTCAGTTTTAAACTGTCCAACTCTTCGGACACAAATGACGCTCGTAACACTCTCATAGTGAAGTTTTCAAAGCAAGGCCTGTTTGCTTGTTGGGAGACCATTACCCAGGAGTCACAGATGTTGTTACAGACTTGAAAAAAAACTCTTTGGAAGGAGCTCCTGTATGGAATCATCAGCGCTTAAATTAAAGGACAGAACCTCAGAGTAAACTGCGCCTGTAAGCCACCTCCACAACCAGTGATAGCCCATCTCCAGAGGCGTCGACCTCTGCCGTGCTGTAAACTCGGGGCAGGGGATACTTGGCAGAAACCACCTACAGGTGCCGGGGCCGGGTAAAGAGAGGGCGGCTCCTCGGTTTGGGAGGCGGAGGTCGGGGTAAGGGCGGGGCGCGAGGCAGCCAGGGGCGGGCTGGGCTGCACGGCCCGGCCC